>NW_027185867.1:6770956-6779753 GCF_028583685.1 Petaurus breviceps papuanus | reverse complement strand
GGGGGGAGGGTGTTTGTTATGCTTATTTTTTTAGACTAGCTGACTAGGCAGTGAGTCAGAGATGGAACATGGGGTTAGGATGGGCGAATGAAGTGATTCCTATTAAATGCTAAAAATACCTGGGACTTACATACACACAACCAGCCTGTAAATACTTCTATACACAGTCATCAAGGGAAACTGATTGAATAGCTCCTTCCTCCTGCTAAACACCCATCTTGTACAGGTTGTCTTTTTGCGATTTTTTTTCATTCAAAGCTTCTGTCTTTGATAATCAATTTGACCACATTTTCCCTATACAAAAATTCTGGGAAAGAGAATTAGCAGGAGGCAATGAGATTTGCTCCCTGCCTTGTATCCCCCAAAGTTTTGTCCATTAAAAAAAACACTTTTGGGTTTACATTTGTAATTTACTTTGTGGAAAATGATGCAGAGGGTCAAACATTAAAGCTTAATCAGGAGATATTCACTCTACACAATTCCACAATTTGCCCCATGGTGTTACTTTCCCCTGGTCCTTCTCTCTCTCACTCTCTGGAACAAAGTTCTAGAAAGGACACAGAGGGAGAAGAAGAAAGATAAAGAGGAGGGAGGTTCAGTCTGCTAACCTCAGGTTTCTAGGAAACTGACTTCAGATAAAACCAGGTTCAAATTTGCATAAGATCACCCTCTGGTATTCTTTTTTTTTTTTTTAATAATGGTTCATCTGTTGATTGGTTTATCTATTCCAATATTCCTCCTCTTGCTTTGTCTATTCCAGTATCTCTCCTCTTGATCTACCTATCCCAGTATTTCTCCTCACCAGACAGAGTGGGAGAAGTGAGAGGAACAGGGAAGGAGATAATTCTATCATATGCCAGAGGGGAGTTACTGAGTCCTGTTTCAGATATTATTTGAAAATAGTAAAGGGAAGGCAAAGAAAAAGGGGGTGTTGGGAAGCTGGGGAAGCCTGAGGGTGAAGCACAGAGGACAAAACAAGGGAAGCCCTGGAACTATCAGGGCAGTGCCAGAACTCCTGGATCACTTTGCAGTACCCAAGGCAGTCCTGGCTGTAGGAGAGCAACTTCAGGGAATTCTGGGTGGTTCCAGCATGGCACTCCCTGCTTGAGCCAAATATCACTGGAGCCAACCCTTCCCCAAGCCCTTGGCTGATTGCTTCAGCCCATTTCCAACCAAATAGAGCCTGAGGCTGGCTAAATCCCAATGGCAAAATAATGCATCCCTAACCCAACAGAGAGCAGCTTTGGGGTGTTCCAGGCAGGTTCCATCACTGCATCGGTGCCCTGGGCCCTAGAAGGGTCCTAGCCAAAATACAGCCCAGACAGTCCCTGAAGTCTGTGGCAGGAGCTCGGCAATGCAAGTAGCCTCTTAGCTCAGCAGCAGGAGAAAGGACCCCAGATAGAACCTTTAGCAGGGAGAAATCCTAGACCCTATAACAAGGCACCCCAGGGAAAGTCTAGCACTGGTGCAGATAGTTCCTTTGAAGTGGGGGCCTACTCTGCTCCACTATACTCAGGAACATACAAGCTCTGCCACTACTCCTTTGGGGACCCAAGTATAGGGTCTTTGATGAGTAAACCAAGGAAAACTTTGACCACCATGAGGAAATTTTTTGGTTTGAGAGATGGTTACAGATAATCTCCTATAGATGATAGCAAAGCCACAGCAAGCCTAGGTAAAGAATCAGAAAAAAAATTCCCTGACCACAGGGACTATAGGACTACCTGGAGTAAATGATACAAGAAAAACAAAATGGAAAAAACTAGGAAAGAAAGAATGGTAATGAAAACTAATACCTTAAAACAGATGTTAGAAAGTCTCACTCAAGAACTGAAAGTCCTAAAAATGAGGATAATCCAGATATAAATATTCAATAAGACAATAAGAAATATTAAAACAAAATGAAACATTGAAAAATGGAAGAAAATCTCAGAATATAATACCAAAAACAACTGACTTGGAAAACAAGTCAAGAAGAGACAATCTAAGAATTGTCAGACTATCTGGAAATTATGATAAGAAAAAAAAGTCTGGATACTACATTTTAGGAAATTATAAATGGAAACTTTCTGAACTTTTAGACACAGAAGACAAAATGAAAATAGAAATAATCTACCAGTTATCTTCAGAAAGAAAATCCAATATGAAAACTCCCAGAAACCAGTCAGAATCCAGAGCTTCTAGGTAAAAACAAAAAAACTACAAACTGCCAAAAAGTAGTTTAAATACCAAGGAACACAAGCCCCAGCTGCTGACACTAAAAAGATGAGGAAAGCTCGGAATATGATATTGCACAAGACAAAAGGGAAAAGTTTGCAACCAAAGCAACCAGTTAACAATGGACAAAACTAAGTAAAATCCTAAAGGGTGTAAAATTGAATTTTAATGGAAGATGGTTTCTAAGTATTCTGATCAGAACTGAATAGATATTTTAAAATGGAAATGCAGGTGTCAAGAGAAACACAGATATGCACACATATTTGTTTAATCAAACAAAAAATATGTGGGGATGAACTGTTTCTATGTTAATAAGGAGATAAGAAAACCTTAATATCTTATAGTATCATGGAGAAAGGCTAAAATTATATAGAGTCTGTGGGTGGTTTTGTTCTGTGTAGATGATGTTGGGAAAAGACAAAAATGGGAGGTCCAAGGGAGTATATTGGGGAGAAAAGGAGGAAGAAGTGAAGAAAAATCACTATTATATTAAGAAAGTGCTTAAGGTAGAAGTCTGTACATATTAATGGGGGAAAGGATGAGGGGACCAAGTATCCCATGAAGGTCATTTTTAATCTGAATCAGATAAAGGAAGGCTGAGCACAATTAAACACACCCACACATACATATACAAAAATTTCATTATAGAGATACATTGAACTCAAAAGGGAACTAGAAGGGGCCAGGCACAAGAGAGGAGCAGAGAAAGATCTAAAGGGGAAGGTAAGATAGGTGAGAGAGTGAGAGAAACAAACTCAAATGTTGAAGGGAAGAATGTGAAGGGAGAATTAAAAGGAAGGATGAAAGAGATCTGAATAGAGTAAGGAGGAGAAGAGAGGTGAAACAAAGAGGAAGAAGACTACTTCCCTTATGAGGTCACAAGCATCAGGCAAACTTTCTTCTTTCACCTTCTTATTTATAAAGAAGGATATCAAAGCAAAGAGAGGGAAAAGTACAAGAGAACATGATGGAGGGAAATATATGATTAATAATCATAAGACTGAATGTGAATGGATTGAACTCACTCATAACATAGAAGAGAATAAATTAAAAGGATTTAAAAGATAGTAAAACAAATTAGAAAGCATACTTTAATAATGTGTTGCTTATAAGAAACACACTTGAAACACAGTCATATAGAGTTCAAATGAGATCTTGGAGGAAAATTATGTTTCAGCTGAACTAAAAAAAGCAAGATAGAAAAAGTTATTTATTTTGCTGGATTATGTAGCTGTGCTTTTAGGCCTTTATTTTTATATTTTAAAAATTGCTCAGTAGAAACAGGACTTCCATGGAACTCCGGCTTCCACCTCCCCCAATTCATGTAAAAGGGGACTCTGAACACTTTGGAGCTACAGAACCCACAAAATGACACAAAGAAGCTAACCTCTTACTGAGGACAACCTGGCAGGTCGGCAGGAATTGGCCAGCGCAGCGCAAGTTGAGCCTCCAGCCCCATGCTGAAGTTTTAGCCTCAGGGCAGGCCTGACCAACCACCTGCTGGAGGGACTCCAGATCACTAGCAGCTGTGGCCATTTCCAGAATTATCAACGCATAGATGCTAAGGACAAAGTGAGAGGTCAGTGCAGTGTGGATTTTGGGATCCAGGAGTTGGGAGTGCGTCCTGGGTGAGAAGCTTCTGAGGAGCCGTGGCCATGCAGCTGCCCCCACGTGGCAGCTTCAGCTCCTGGCCTTCAGAGTGTAGGGGGACCAAGCAACCAGTCTGAGGCGTAATCGCTCTTTCTTTAATCTGCTTGGACCTAGATTGCAGTCTAGGGTGGAGGTCCTGGGGTGTGTGACCAGCTCGCCAGAGTGTGTGGAGACCTCAGAGAGGGTACCCAACTAACACCTTTGGCAGCTGAGAAAACCCCAGCATTTGGTACGAAGCTCTCCTGTCTGGTGGCAGAGTCCTACTGTGGCAAAAAGCCCAGAAGTCAAGTAATTGAGTGGCAAAATGAGCAGGAAAAGGAAGCAAACCAAGTAAAGCAATCCAATATTACACTCCTATTTTGGGGACAAAAAAGGATCAAAGCATGGAATGGGAGGAAGACATTGAAGTCAGAACTCTTGCACCAAAAGCTTCCAAGAAAAATACAAGCTGGTTACAGGCCATAGAGGACCTTAAGAAGCAAATAAGAGAAGTGGAGGAAAAATTGGGAAGAGAAATGAGAACGATACAAGACAATTATGAAATGAGAGTCAACAGCCTGACTGAGGAAAATAACACCTTAAAAAATAGACTAACTCAAATGGCAAAAGAGGCTTAAAAAGGCAATGGGGAGAAGAATGTCTTAAAAAGCCAAATTTGCCAGATGGAAAAAGAATCTCAAAAGCTCCCTGAAGAGAATCATTCCTTCAGAATTAGATTGGAGCAAATGGAAGCTAATGACTTTATGAGAAATCAACATGTTGTTAAACAGATCCAAACAAATAAAAGAATAGAAGGCAATGTGAAATACCTCATTGGAAAAGCCACTGACCTGGAATTTAGGTCCAGGAGAGATAATTTAAAAATTGTTGGACTACCTGAAAGCCATGATCAAAGAAAGAGCCTAGAAATCATCCTCCAAGAAATTCTAAAGGAAAACTGCCCTGATATTTTAGAACCAGAGGGCAAAACAGAGGTTGAAAGAATCCACAGATCATCTCCTGAAAAAGATTCCAAAAAGAAAACTTCTAGGAATATTATAGCCAGGTTCAGAAATTCCCAGATCGGGTGGCCAAGTAGCACAGCAAGTAAGAGCACCAGCCCCAGAGTCGGGAAGACCTGGGATCGAATCCGGGTTCAGACACTTATCACCCACCCAGAAACACCTGGCCGTGTAACCTTGAGTAAGTTACTTAACCCCGATTGCTTAAAAAAAAAGAGAGAGAAATTCCCAGATGAAGGAGAGAATATTATAAGCAGCCAGGAAGAAACAATTTGAATATTGTGGAAACACAATCAGGATAACCCTGGATCTGGCAGCTTCTACACTGAGGGATCAAAGGGTTTGCAATATGATATTCTGGAGGTCAAAGGAGCTGGGATTAAAACCAAGAATCACCTACCCAGCAAAGCTGAGTATCATGTTTCAGGGGAAATATAGTCATTAAGTGGAATAGAGGACTTTCAAGCATTTTTGATGAAAAAACCAGAGTTGAATAGAAAATTTGACATTCAGGTACAAGAAGCAAGAGAAGCTTGAGAAGGTAAACAGGGAAAAGAAATCATAAGGAACTTATCAAAGTTGAACTATTTACATTCCTACATGGAAAAATGATAATAGTAACTGATGAAACTTTTCTCAGTATGAAAATAGTTGAAGGGAATATATATATATGTATATATATATGTCTATATAGGAGGATAAATGGGCATATGAATACATATGTGAATGTATGTATATATGTCTACAGGTATACATAGATAGAGGGCACAGGAGCAATTTAATAGGGAGGGATGATACTTAAAAGGTGAAATTAAGAGGTGAGAGAAGAATATAATGAGAGGAGATGGGGAGAGACACAATGGGGTAAACTATCTCATATACAACAGGCAAGGGAAAATGGTTACAATGGAGGGGAAGAACAGGAAGGCAAAAAGGCAAAACCTTATTCTCATTGAATTTGGCTCAGGGAGGGAATGACATACACACTAAAGAGGGTATCTCACCCTACATGAGAGTAGGGGGGAAGGGGATGAGACGGGGGATGATGGAAAGGAGGGTAGGCTGGGGGGGAGGGAAATTGGAAGCACCCACTTTTGAAAAGGGACAGGATCAAAGCAGAGAATAGAACAAGTGGGAGGTGGGATAGGAGGGAGGGAAATATAGTCAGTCTTTTACAATATATCTACTATGGTAATGTTTTGCATAGCTGCACATGTACAACCTATACTGAATTGCTTATCTTCCCAGTAAGGGTAGGTGACAAGGGAGGAAGGGAATGAATCTGGAATTCATAGTTTTAAAATCAAATGTTTAAAAATATATAAATACAATTATTAATACTATTTTACATGTATTTGGGAAATAAGATATACAGGCATTGGGGCATAGAGATCCACCATGCCCTACTAGAAAAGTCGAAGGAGTATGGGAGAAGATATGGGAGAGAGCAGATTGGAGGAGGGGATATCCTGCGGGACCGCTATTTTGGGGTGTTAGGTAGGGGAAAATCAGGGAAAAAAATTTGTAACTCAAAATCTGGAGGAAATGAATGATGTAAACCAGAAGTTAATAAAGCATTTGAAAAAAAAATTGCTCAATGTAGGTGGTATTAGAAGGGAAGGAAATAAGTATTCATATATTATATACTATGTGCCACGTACTGTGTTAAGTGCTTTAAAAATATTAGTTCATTTGATCTGCACAATAGCCCTGCAAGGTAGGTGTTATTACTATTCTTATTTTGCAGTTGTGGAAACTGAGACAAATAGAGGTTAAGTGAATTGCCCAGGGTCATCTAGCCAGTAAGTGTCTGAAGCTGGATTTGAACTCATCTTGACAAATTAAATTTTTTTTTTTTGCTTTTTGGAGGGCAATTGGGGTTAAGTGACTTGCCCAAAGTCACATGGCTAGTAAGTGTGTAAAGTGTCTGAGGCTGGATTTGAACTCAGGTCTTCCTGACTACAGGGCCAGTGCTCTATTCACTACAACACCTAACTGCCCCAACAAATTAAATTTTTAAAAGACACATGCTTGTTAAATGAAAAAAAAAACTATTTTAAAATAAAAGGAATAACTTCCCCAAAACAAATAACCTTGCCTTAAAAAACAGAAATTTGGTACTGGGGATAGATGAAATAAAGAGACTGACCTATTATTTTAATTACTCCTCACACATTATTGACAGTTATCCATAGGTATGGGGGTATGAGCAAGACCATGAACACCAATCCCTTGTACCTTTGTCCTCCAGCTGGAAATTGAATTTATAGACACAGAGGGGACAAAAGATAAGATTGCCTCATCTAGCCTGTTGTGGGGGAACCCAAAGCAGCTGGTCTGAGGCCCATGAAAATCAGACGCTGGGGGAGCTCAGCTTCTTGCAGAGGAATTTCCCCAGCCTACCTGGCGTAGGTAGAGGGAAGAGCTTGCAGAATTCTGATGCTAGACCAAGAGAAAATCAAGGCATAGGTTTAAAAAGAATGTCTCTCCTCCTTATTATTTTTTTGTTTGCCTTTCATGAAAATCTGTTTGTGGAGGAACTTTGAGTCTAATTGTTGCAGGCAGATGCTTGTGCTCTTTTAGCTTAGTCAGATGGGAAGCAGGAGGAGGAGGAGGAGGAGGAGCTAAGAATAGCTCTGGGGGGGAGGGGTGATACTGGGAAGGCCAATGCAAATTCTGTGGGATGAGTAGATTTTTTAAAAAAAAGTAGAAGAGGTAAGAGCAGAGCCTAATGATTCCTTTAAATGATGTTCAATGCTACCAAAATGATACTATATCAATCATTCACATTTACGTAGTGCTTGCTTAAAGTTCAAAAAGTGCTTTCCCACAATGATACTGTGTTGTGGGTGTTAATGGATAGGTCAAATCATAATTCTCAGTGGTTACAGTGGATAAAATACTTATGTAAACAGCATAAGGCTAATGTTTGATTCTGATGCCTTAGCATGATATATTAGTGACCTTAGTGTCTCAACGTTATGCCACAGATTCACAGAATTTCATTATTAGAATGAGCTTCAGAGTCCTAACCAATACTGATACAGCAATACCTTCTACAACTAGTCTTTCCTTGAAGGACTCCAGTGAGAGAGAAACTGCTACCTCCCAAGGTAGCCCATTCAACTTTTAGACAGTTCTAACTGTTAGGAGGGGCAGTGGAGAGAAAGAGCTAGGAGGGAAAGAGTTAGCAAGACCCAAGTTCAAATGTGACCTCAAACGAACTAGCTGTGTGACCTTGGACAAGTCACTGTTTGCCTCAGTTCCTCAACCGTACAATGAGCTGGGGAAGGAAATGGCAAACCACTCCAGTATCTTTGCCAAGAAAACCCCAAATAGGGCCACAAAGAGTCGAACATGACTGAAATGACTGAACAGCCACCACCACCACTACTGTTAGGAACTTTATCTTTAAAATAAACCTATGTGCCTCTCTGCAGCTTCTGCCCACTGCTCCTAGTTCTACCCCCTGGGCCAAAGTAGAACAAGTTTAATTTATTTTCCATATGACAGTCTTTCAAATATTTGAAAGCAGTTACATCTCCTTTAATTTGTATCTTTTCTCAGGTCAGACTTTCCTAGCTACTTCAATTAACTGTCATGTGGCATGGTCTTTACCATTAAGGGTACTTCATTTTGCACATGTTTTGGTTGTCAACATATCCTTTTTAAAACGTGGTACCCAGATCTCAACACAATATTCTAGTTGTAGTCTAAACATAGGCATACAGTACGATCTCAAGGCCCTTAACCTTATAGGTCACCAACCTGTGGTTGCTTTCCAGCTTACCAACATCTTTAATAAAATGTGATGACCATTGCTGCAAATTCTGGCTAACCAGAAAAGAGTACAGTTGAACTACTGCCTACCTAGTCCTGATGTATATATATATATATATATATATATATATATATATATATATATATAT
>NW_027185867.1:6720430-6770946 GCF_028583685.1 Petaurus breviceps papuanus | reverse complement strand
TATATATATATATATATATATATATATATATATATATATATATATATCATTTCATCTACCATATCACACTGACTCATACTGAGTTTTCATTTCACTAGAATTCCAAGGTCTCTTTCAGATGAACTGCTCTCTAGCTACACCTGTACTTGAGAAACTGATTTTTTTAACCCAAATTCAACTTACATTTAACCCTATTAAGATTTATTTTAGCAGGTTAAAACCAATATTCTAGCCCGTCAAAATCTTTTTGGATCCTCACTGTCATGAAATGTTAGCTCCCCCTCTTAGCTTTTCTCTATCTACAAATTTGATGGGCATATCACCTGTGATTTTATTCAAGTCATTGATAAATATGTTAAACAAAGCAAGGCTAAGGAGAGGTACCTAGAGCAGTACCAAGTTGATACCAGACTTTGAATCCATACAACCTGTTCTGAAACAACATAACTATAGTAATAACCAGCCTATGTCTCTCCATCTTGACCACAAACACAGCATGAGAGGCTTTGCCAAATCTAAGTAAATTATTTCTACAACATTCCTCCACCCTACTAGTCTAGTACTTATTTTAAAAAAATGGACATGATGGCATCCTGGAACAACCTTGGTTATTTTGAGTGACCTGTTTCTGATGAAATTGTGTTGGGTTGTGTGTGTGTGTGTGTGTGTGTGTGTGTGTGAGCATTGCTTTCTTTTCTTCCCCTAGACCCAGTGGTAAACCTTCTTTGAAATCTTTAATTTAATTTGTAAAGTTTTATTAATACAACACAGTCATTTTTGAAAAATGACCTCTTCCTTGCCTACTCCGTTATGAGACTTTCTTTGTAAAGAAAGGCAAAGACCTTACTTGACTATTATTTGCTTTGTTCAGCAACTATCCCTTTAATAATACATTCTAATATTTTGCCAAAAATTGAAATAAAATTCATTAGCCAATAGTTTGTATCTCCTTTATCTTTGGAAATCAGGACAACATTTGCCTTTTTCCAGTCCTGTATCACCTCTTCTATTCTCCATGATCTTTCAAAGATCTCTGAAAATGTATGGCTTAGCAAAAACATTTTGCTAGTTCTTTTAGTACATTAGGATGTCTGAACTCACTGACAAATTTATTAAGGCATCTGGCCTACACATTTCTATCTTGACAACAAGAACAGCATGAAAGCCTTTCACAAATTTGGGTAAACAGTATCAACAACATTCCTCTATCCTACCAGCCTATTAAAAAAAAAGAAAGAAAGAAGGGTAGTCTGGAATGACCTGGATTATTACTATGTTATTTCTTATCTTTGGTTTAAACTCCCTATTAGCCATTTTTATTTTGTCTGTAACAGTATAAAGGTTATTTTCTTTGGCAGAGAAAATAGAAGCAAAATAAAGAATTAAGTAGCTTCCTTCTGTTTTCTCTAATCATAGTTCTAACAGTGCCAAGCAATCATCCTGTCTCATTTTTTATCTTCCTCTTATCTCTAACATAATGATTTTTTTTTTTCCTTAGCATTCCTTGACAGCCCTGATCATTCTGATCTATTTTCCAAAATAAACATCCCCAATTCCTTCTACCATTCTTCATTGGGCGTAGTTTCTAATTTCCTTATAATCTTGACCACCATCATCAGTATGTACCCCATTTTGCCAATATTCCTCCTAAAATATGGAGTTTGGACCAAATATATTCTGACTTGAGCAGAGTAGAAGCAAGGTCTTCTGTTTACCAGTTCAGTTTTATTCCCATTACCCTACACCAGTAGGGAAAAGATTCCTTGTCCCATCTAGGACTAAAAGTCTCTGCTTATACCACCTTACCCCTTTGTCCACAGGCACTTTCACATCCATAGTGAGAGATCCGGTTTCCCCATTGATCATGGCTGTTCTCAGCTGCAAGGAGAAGAAAAACATTGGAATTTATCTCCTGGATAAATATCTACTGGTCCCCTGGAGAGGATGGAGGTTACCAACCATCCCACTTCAGTGGAGGTGAAGATGAATGTTGGCAGTCTCTGTTCTCTTTAATCTGGATAGACTCTACACATGGAATCCAGAATCAGTTCTGGGATTTTTGGAGATCATTGCAATCATTCAATTCAGCTAATTATTTATGAAGTGCTTGTTACATGTTGCATATTACAGAAAGATGAAAAAGACCCTACCCTTGAAAAGTGTATGGTGCCATTGTGTTGAATACACAGATAATTATGTTTCAAGGCAGAGAGTATGAAGACAAAAAGGAGACATTCAGACAAGGTTCCAGAAAATTCTGAGGTGGGAGGGACCAGAGAATCAAGAAAGAGGGGATAGAGCTGACCCAGGTCATGAACAAAGCAGACTGCAAGAGGAAGAGATTTGCTTCAGGGTGGATTGACATGCAGCATATTTTTTGTGTTTTCATTGTTGTAGTAAATCTTCTTGGAAGAAGTTCTTGGAACACAGATTGATTTTTGTTGTTGTTAGATCATTTCAGTCCTGTCCAAATCTCCATGATCCCATTTGGGGTTTTCTTGGCAAAGATACGAAAGTAGTTTTTCACTTCTTTCTCCAACTCATTCTACACATGAGGAAACTGAGGCAAACTGGGCTAAGTGACTTGCTCAGGGTCACAAAAAGCTAGTAAGTGTCTGAGGACAGAGTTGAACTTAGGTCCTTCTGACTCCAGGGCTGGGGCCCTATCCACTGCACCACCAAGTCTCAGAGGGTTGGTTGACTTAGGCATTTAGAGATTAAATGAATTTGCCAGGGTGACACAACCAGTATGTGTCAGAGGCAAGGCTTGAGCATATGATAACAGTATATTTTATCATGATAAGGACAATACAACAGAACCTCACACTTCTATAGCATCTTAAAAGTGCTTTCCTCACAACAATCTGAGGTAGGGTAAATATTGTTATCCCTGTTTTACAGATGGAAAAACTCAGGCTCAGAGGGTCTGAGTGATTTACCTATTGCTAGTACATGTCCTCATGTCTTGAACCTGATCTGACCACAGATTTAGTGCTTCCCTTTTAGATTGCTGAACCTCAAGGGCTGAGGTAGCTAGGCAGGAGAATGGTCTAAAAAGAAATGAAGAAAGACCCCCTTTTCTTGTAACAGGATCCAACAATTGCCACAACAGCTGCAGAATGGGTCTGAGGGAAGGAGACCATAACTAGAAAAGGCATTTGGACAGACTGCCCGACAATCGCTTTGTTTTTTGGGGAAATGCCTTATGTCAGGGAAATAGACCGAGTCATTCATTATAATTATTAAAACAAATGGATCTCAGGTTTTATAATTCTTTTTCTCTAAAAGCTTGCATACATTCCGCGGTTCGTTCTCGGGACAACCCCCCAGTGAAAGAGGGAGGAGAGCGTGATTTTTATCTCCATTTTACAGTCAAGCCAAGAAATGAAGTGAAGGGCTTCAAGTCATGTGAAATGTCTGTGGCAAAATCAGAATCAGGCCTGCAACTGAGGTGTCCTCATTCTCACAAGCATGTCACATGCATGTAGTGTTGGCAAAACACTTTCCTCACAGCAACCCTGTGATGGAAGCAGTGCAAGTGTGCAGATTCTGATTTTACACATGACAAAACAGAGGAGCAAAGTGGCTAAGGTCCTTGGCTGGGTTCCCATGGCTAGTGAGTGCCTAAGGTAGGATTTGAATCCAGGTCTTCTGCCTCCAAGCACAGAGCTCTAGCCACTATACCACAATTCCTCTCATTCATACAATTTAGAATGTCCACTCCTATATTCAGAGCATTTTTTTTCCCCAGAATATCTGGACTCCACCCCTTTGCCTTAAAGTGGGAAAAACAAGGACTTGCTGTCTGCCTGTCCTCCCACACAGGGGCTTTTAAGAGGAGGAGATTGAAATTAAAGCTTGTGTACATGTGAATAAGGTGTTTTGTACATGTTGACAAGCAGCAAGGTGGTACAGCAGATAGAACAGTGGGTCTGGAGTCAGAAAGACCTGAGTTCAAATCTGGTCTTAGATACTTATTTAGCCGTGTGATCCTATGCAAGTCACCTTAGTTTCTTCATCTGTAAAATGGGGATAACAGTAACATCTACTTCCTAAAGTTGTTGTGAGAATCAAGATGATAATTGCAAAATGCTTAGAACAGTGCATGGCATAGGGTAAGAACTATATAAATGTTAACTATCATTATTATTATAAAACTGCTGTGCATGTGAACAAGGTGGTTTGTGGATGTTTAGGGGCAGCTAGGCGGTACCATAGACTGCTTGGTTTGGAGTCAGGAAGATCTGAGTTCAAATCTGACCACAGACACTAGCTGTGTGACCCTGGGCAAATCACTTAATTTTTATTTGTCTCAGTTTCCTAATCTGTAAAATGGGGATAATAACAACATCTACCTCCCAGGCAAGGATCAAATGAGATAAGAGTTGTAAAGCACTTAGCACAGTGCCTGGCACAAAAATGTTATCTGTGATTATTGTTGCTATTGTTATGTTTGAGCTGCTCTACTCTCTACCCTCCCTTCCCCTTACTCACAATTTCATCTTGGTCTTCCCATTCCACTTCGGAGAGATCCACACTGTTGTAGTTGGGCTTCGGTTTCCACTTCTTTCCATCTTTGTACTGCAGTAAGAAAAAACATGAGTGGGATGAAGTCCCACCTACCTGGAGCTTCCCTAGATGTTCACAAAAGCAAAGATTACAAAACTCTGAGAGGCCAACAATTCGACAAGCATCTATTTAGTATCTACCCTGCACAAGGCATTATGTAAAGTACTGAAGGAGTCTTTCAGTCAGTCAGTAAACATTTATTAAGCACCTACTATATGCCAGGGAATCTGTTAAATGCTGGGGGTACAAGAGAAGGTGAAAGGCATTCCTGGTCCTCAAATGTTTAATTAAGAAATGGTCCCTCTTGGGTTGAAGAATTTGTCATTTACTTGGTAAACAATAGTGAGCCATTAAAAGCTTTTGTTTTAGAGAAGTGAAATGAGGCTCTTTTTGTGGTGGTAAAGAACTAGAAGCTAAGAGGGTGCCCATCAGTTGGGGAGTGACTGAACAAATGACCTATGACCTAATGGTATTACATAAGAAATGATGGAAGGGGCTCTGTCAAGGAAACCGGGCAAGTTCCTATGAATCGGTACAGGTAAACTAGCAGAACAATTCACACAGTAACAACAACATTGTAAAAACCAACAACTTTGAAAGTGGCCCTCTAGGTCCTCAAGTGTGGCCCTTTGACTGAATCCAATTTTTGGCAGGCCGCATGTGGCTTCCAAGCAGCAGGTTTCCCACCCTTGAATTAAGAACTCTGATCAATGCAATGACTAACCATGATTCCATGACTAATGATGAAAAATAACCTTCTCTTTTACTTATATTCTTTTTTTTAAATTAAAAAATTTTTTTTTTTTGCTTTTTGGAGGGCCATTGGGATTAAGTGACTTGCCCAAAGTCACACAGCTAGTTTTTTATGTTAAGTGTCTGAGGCTGGATTTGAACTGAGGTCCTTGTGACTCCAGGGCCGGTGCTCTATTCACTGAGCCACCTAGCCACCCCTTAACTTATATTCTTAGAGAGTTGCTTAGAACACATTGAGAGATTAAGTGACTTTCCCAGGGTCACACAGCATGTGTCAGAGGCAAAAGTTGAACCTAGGTACTCTTGGCTTTGAGAGTGACTCTTTATCCAACATGCTGTCTCTTAAATTTAATAAAATGAACCTAATAGGGATCAATGCAAAGTCTTGAGTTAGAAAACCTCACCTTTATAAGTCCAAGATGGGGGAGGCATTGGCTAGACTACAATTCAATGAATTTGGTGGCTTGTAAACTCAATATATAATTGTTGTTGTTCAGTCATTTTTTCAGTCATGTTTGGCTCTTTGTGACCCCATTTTGGGGTTTTCTTGGCAAAGATAGTTCGACATTTCCTTCTCCAGCTCATTTTACAGATGAGGAAACTGGGGCAAACAGGGTTAAGTGACTTGCTCAGGGTCACACATCTAATAAATGTCTGAGATTGGATTTGAACTCAGGAAGATGAGTCTTCCCGACTCTACTGCTCCACCTAGATACCTAACTGTGTAGTAGACTAATGTAATTTCAGGATGCATTAAGAGAAGAAGAGCATCCTGTGGTAACTATAATTTCACTGCTCTCTTTCCTTATCAGACCATAGTTAACATACTAGGTTCTGTTGTGAGTCATATTTCAGCAAGGAGAGCTACAGTGGGGATAATGGAGGACCATGCCACATAATGATCATAAACAGAGAAGAAAAGAAGACTAGGTGTGGGTGGGTAGGGGACATGATAGTTGTATCAGAAGAGTGGTCCTGTGGAAAAGGGCTTGGATGTATTCTGTTTCACCCTGGAGGGCAGAGCTAAGAGCAAAGAATGATAGTTGGAAAGAAGAAAGTTTAGGTTGGATAGCAGGAAAATCTTTCTAACAATTAGAGCTCAGGGTTGTGCCTTATCCAAGGTCCTGAAGGAAAGACTGAATGCTTTCTTAGGAATGGAAGGTACTAGATAGCCTCTGGGCTCTCTTCTAATTCTGAATTTCAGTGATTCTGTGAATTTTCAGTCTATTCAAACTTCCGTTTCTTTCTGGCATGGGCTGCTTCCAGACAAGTACATGTATATTGAATATTCATGAAATACTAACATTTTACATACAAAACGGTGGTCCTCCCAGGACATGTTCTGGTTATATAATTGCTACATTCCCAGTGGGAAGTATAGTGATGTAAGTAGGTTATAGAAATAGAAGCATAGAGAGCCTAGGGACTACATGCTATGGGATTTCTGTATCTCACAATTTAGCACTTACCCATATATTCTCTTGGAAGGTTCATTATTTGTTTCTCTTGCTCTAGTCTTATCTTTACAAGGAGGTTATAAACTTCTAGCAGGAAGGGATAATGCCTTACATTTTCTTATATCTCTTACAATGCTTAGTGCAGTTTTGGGGATGTGACAGGTGCTCAAAAAATACTGATTAACTGATTTCATGAACTACCCCAGTTGCCCATGTAGGGGTCTCTAAGCACATATACCTACCAAGGGTCGGAGGTCAGGATGTGAGAGGATGTAACCATTGTTAGTATTCAGAAAGGCATAACCATGCACCCCTAGCTGTAAAAGAAAGGAGAGAAATGTATTTATTTTGCTCTATCTATTGTGTAGTTGGGATGGGAATGGAATTTACATATGACAATGTTGTCATAGTTGGGTAAGGTAAGGGGAAACAAAGCAATGATGGAACTCCATTAGGTGCTCTAACCTATTTCTACCCTCTTTTATATGAATGTTTTTGCATGTTCTATTCATAAGGGTAATAATAATATCATACTGTTTCCTAAAATCTTTCCTGCCAGGAGCTCTAAGAGCTTTGGGGACACAATTGTATTCACTCTCACAACAGTGCTATAAATTAGGGAGGGACAGGTGAGGAAAGCAAGGCACAGAGAAGGGAAAGAACTTGGCTAAATTCTTGCAAATCAGGAGTAGAAGTTGACTCCCAAGATCTAATGCCCAAACTCTTCTTTAGATAAACAGGTGGAAGGGGCCTTAGTCTCTCCCTAGATGTGACTACATCTGCCTAGAGATATCAATGGCTATAAAGTCAGAATGAGGCGAGTTGCACAATGGTTGCTTATGTCCTCTATGGGGGAGCCAGCCCTTTGCCCTAGATCAGGAGCTTACCTTATATCGGGGAGCCAGCTTCAGCAGCTCTCTAAGAGGCACATCAGAACCCACCACACCCAGGAGAATGCCATGAGATCTCTGAAAGGGTAAGCATTAGATTTCAATTTTGATTCTGTTCAGCAAACTTGTTAACTCCCCAAGTGAAGCCTAGGAGAGATACCAAATTTAGATAAGATACAGTTCTTACCTTCAGGGAGCTAACAGTCTAGTGGACAAAGACCAGACTGAAAACTCAGCTTTTCTGGGTTCTAGAAGAGGCCTTTGAAGACTCTTTCTTTGTATGTACCTCCTAGCTCTACTTTCCCAGAACTAAATGTAGGGGCCACAAGTACAATTAGCAGAGTGAGTTTATCTCCTATGAAGATGGAGAAAAAGTTGCACATTCATAAGAATTTCCCAGCTAGTGGAAAAGAAAGTGAGAGAGGAAGTGGAATCTCCCTCTTTAGAAGGGCATTAAATCAGAATCTGAGTGTGAGCTTTCTTGGTTGTTGGTTCTGCCCAAAGGAGGGCATGGAAATATCAAATAGAACTTTTAAGTCTGTCCAAGGAATTGAGCAACTAGCTGTAAAATCTGATGAGAAATCTATGGCCATTTTAGTAGACCCACCCACCACGAGACCCATCTTGTGGGATTCCTGGGGTTGCTACTCACAGTCTCATTCTTCTTGCTGAAGACTGGCATGGCCACTGTGGTCATAAGCAACAGGCTCTGGGGCTGCAATGCAAAGAGCTGCCAGGGAGGAGAGAGCAAAAAGCAAGAGGTTAGGAATGAGAAATGTCATAGGTGCCCAAATTCAAACCACTCATGTGGCTGCAGAGGATATGGCACTGATAGTCACATCTTCTCTACTCTTCTATAGTCTTCTCTACTATGGATGAGGAAGATAGAAAGTAAATATGACTTAAGGTGGCTGTCATCCTGCTGCTTGGGGGTGATGGAACCAAGCAGAAGTCTAAGTTCTTAGAGAGGAAATGCCAATGGGTCTGAGCTTCTTGTGTGGCTCATTTAACATCTGCTTTAGTCAAAGTACAGACCCAAATCTCAGAATCCCAGTACTCTCAGCCAAGCTCACATCCAAACTGCTAAAAGCCTTCTGATGTACTGGCAACATACAAGTGATTCTTGAGATTGTGGAATATAGGCATAACATACATATCCAAAAAATAACAAAGATGTACCACCATGTAAACACTAAGAGAATTCCACATTTAAGTATAGTTCAAACATAGCACAGACACGACCAAAGGAAAAACAGTACCAACACTGGACTTTTTATAGATACTACTTATGTGTTAAGCCACAGCACCACAAAAACATGCCACTAGACAGTTAAGTGTTCCACTGATCATTCAGTCATGAGACATATGTACATACATACTATCTCCCCCCATGATCTGGGATCTTCCTCAAAAAACTAGATTGTCATAAAATGCCTGACTTTCCATCTCGCCTGCCACACCAACACTTTAATGAGGTCCTTCCCGCTACACAGAAAAAGGAATTCACACTTTTTTTGGCAATAGAAATGTTCCTATAAAGTTGTATATTAGTAAATCTTTTGCAAAACGATTCACAATCTGAATTCTAACTAGTAGAGTTACCTCTTTAAAAGGAAGCTGCAGGCTGTCCTTTTGGGAGATAAAGAATACTTTGTGAAGTGTGCCAATAATTTATCTATTTTGTAAATTAATGTTTTATATTACATGCCTTTGTTTTCAATTGGTGTCACATCTGTATTTCATATGGCCTGGCCTGGTGGCAAGGGACTAGACCATGAATCTATGAAAATGAAGCACTTTTCTTCTTGTTCAGCTATTAAAAAATTTCTCCAGACAGCATCCACCCCATTTTTTTTTCTCTTGTCTGTCCCTCTAAAGGGATTAGGTACAATAATCCATGTTCACTTGCACTCTGTACCTGATACAAAATTCTAACCAACTCCCTTCCCTGTTTCTGTAGACATCTGCCATGGCGAGGGGTTAAGGCTGAGTATGTGCACATGTGTACCTCACATTTGTCAATACAGAGTCTAGGCCCTAGGATTGCATTAGCTAAGGACACTTTCAAAGTTCCAAAGTTCACAAAGCAGCTCCACCAAGGGAAAGAAAGGAGAATGTTGGATTTCTTATAGTTTTTTTTTAATTGGAGAAAGTTAAAGGATCAGATTTTTAAGATAAAAGTGAAGGTACATCAGCTATGGCATTAAAAAGAAAAAGGAGAAAAATTGATAAGGAATCTGTGAAATGGCAAAGAAAAGGTTAGGCAAAAAAAGTCTGGTACCATGTCTCTAAGTTATGAGATAACATGGGTTCCCTCTCTGCTATAGGCCTTGATCTTCCCAAGTTCCTGTTCCATTGGCTGCTAAAGGCTCTATAATTCTAGTCTCTGTACTCTGCCCATTGCAGTCCTTCTCTGACTCCAGTGTTCATGAGCCCAGGGACAACTATCTCCTTGATAGCTCCCCCATCATGCAGACAGACAGACGTTCACACAGGAAGGAAAATCCACACTTAGTGCACTAGAGAGGCTGTTACCTCTTCAGACCGTGGCAGCTTAGGTACAGCATGGATGAAGGGAGGACCAAATCATGTGAGAATGCAAAGCACGAAACATGGCGGCACAGGGAGACTGAGACATAATGAAGATGCATTCATTCAGTCAATAAATACTTATGAAACACCTACTATTGAGCAAGACCTTGCATTAAACATCAAAGGAACATGAACAACTTAAGGAGAAATTGTTCTGACAAGGAAAAGTTTTCCCCATACTAAGTGAGAACGGAGTAGCAGGTGAACAATGCTGGGAAGACACTTTTAAGGCCCTGCCCTTTCGGATGAGTTCCTTATAGGTAAATTAATCAGACGGTGAGCAAATCAAACAACTTTATTATTTTCAATGAACAAAAAAGAGATGAGAAAGACTGAAGCAGAAACAAGAATACCTTTGCCTTTGGGTCGATCAATCAAGTATTTATTAAATACCCTCTATGTACCAGGTACTATGCTAGAAATACAAATACAATACTATCTATGACAAGAAACTTACATGTAATAAATCATAAACAAAACTAAATGGAAACCTTGCAATTGTCTCTTTTACTAAGAAATCCTAGGCACCTCTCTGCCTTTCCATAATCATCCCAACATAACATGCAAAGTTAGCTTCTTTCTCCCAGGAAGAGGCCACCTATGTATAAAGAATGGTTTGGAAGGAGCTGAGAAGGTATTTCCCTTCCACTGCCCAAAATTTCTCCTTCACAACATTACCTGAAATTTCAGCAATAAAAATGAAATTTTTTTTAATCTTCTGGGAGAGAGTGAGGAACCTCTTTTAAATACACCTAGGATTTGCGTAGCTACAAATGTACAACCTATATTGAATTGCCTATCCTCCCAGTAAGGGTGGGTGATGAAGGCGGAAGGGAAAGAATCTGGAATTCAAAGTTTTAAAATCAAATGTGTTTAAAAATATTATTATTATTATTTTTTACATGAATTCGGGAAATAAGATATACAGGCACTGGGGTATAGAAATCCATCTTGCCCTACTGGAAAGTCGGAGGGAGAATATAGGAGAGAGCACATTGGGGGAGGGTGTATACAGTGGGATTGCTGTTTTGGGGTGGGGAGTAGGGGAAAGACAGGGAGAAAATTTGTAACTCCAAATCTTGTGGAAATGAATGGTGTGAACTAAAAATAAACATAAAATTTAATTAAAAAAGTAAATACACCTAGGAAGAGTAACCCATTAAACATCCATCTTCTACTAATACTTTAGTATCAATGAATTTATCTAATATGAGTGATTACAAGGGAAATGATTTTTAAACTATGGAAGAGGTAGGGAAAAACTTCAGAGCAAGAATAGCCGAGAAAGGATTGGCTTAAGTGATGTGCTAGGGTTATAGGCTCCAAGTAGTTAGTGAGCAGCATTGGAGTACCTGGAACCTTGGGGTGGGAAGAGATATCAGGAGGCAGAAGAGGGGCACTGATGAGAGAAATAGGAGAGCAATGATAATCAACTTCAAAACTTTATCCAGGGCAAACCCTGCTTACCCACTTCCTATCTTGAGAATGTGGACTTTCTGTGTATGGCTATTTAGGATTCACTGATTAAGGAGAGGGGGTGATCATGAGCCTAGGTTTTCCCCAATTCCTTTTAACTGGGCTTCGAACCCAGAGTCTCTATCCCCCAAGTCCCCTTACCTTGCTGTCCATGTATGCCTCAGTCCAAATGATGTCATGGTCATGATTAATGACCATGGGACGGCTGAGCACATGCAGGTACTCCATCACATTCTCCTGGACGTCTGCCAGGGTGGAGATCTGTGTGTAGTAGCCTATGCAGAAGAAAGGAGTACTTGAATAATCCTTCAGTCTCCCTCTCTCCCTGCAAATTATCTTTTTATGAATTTAGTTGAGTATTAGTCTGGGCATAGGATGGAGTGGGAGAAGGAACTGAAGGACAACTGGACTTCAGGTAGTCTCCAGCTTAGGTCCCTTGCTCCAGAGATGTCAAAGGCAAAGTTTGCATATGAAAGTTAATTATAAATAGACTTGTGACTGGTTGCCCTTTTTATTGAGTTCTGAACCAGAGGAAGTGAATAAATTACATCAATCAATCAGGCAATAAACATTATTAAGCATCTATCGAGATAGTTAAATGGTGCAGTGGATAGAGTGCCAGGCCTGGAGTCAATAAGACTCATCTTCCTGAATTCAAATCTGGCCTCAGACACTTACTAGCTGTGTGGCCCTGGGCAAGTCATTGTTTGCCGCCATTTCCTCATCTGTAAAATGAGTTTGGAGAAGGAAATGGTAAACCACTCCTGTATCTCTGTCAAGAAAACCCCAAGTAGGGTCATGAAGAGTCAGGACAAGACTTAAATGACTCAACAACAATTGTTAATAACAATTAACATCACCTACCTAGCAAAATTGAGTATAATACTTCAGGGGGAAAATGGGCATTCAGTGAAACAGAGGACTTTCAAGCATTCTTGATGAAAAGACCAGAGCTGAACAGAAAATCTGACTTTCAAATACAAGAATAAAGAGAAGCATGAAAAGGTGAACAGGAAAGAGAAATTGTAAGGGACTTATAAAGTTGAACTGTTTACATTCCTACAAGGAAAGATTGGTAACTTGTAACTCGTGAGACTTTTATCAGTATTAGGATAGTTGAAGAGGATATATAAATGTATGTATGTATGTATGTATGTATGTGTGTATGTAGATATAGACAGAGGGCACAGGGTGAGTTGAATATGAAAGGATGATATCTAAAAAATAAAGGGGTGGGAGAGAAATATATTAGAAGGAGAAAGGGAGAGATAGGGTATATTAGGGTAAATTATCTCACATAAAAGAGGCAAGAGAAAGCTGTTAACAATGGAGATGAAGAGCAGGGAGGTGAGAGGGAATGAGTCAACTTTACTTTCATTGGATTCGACTTAAGGAGGAAATAACATACACACTTAATAGGGTATCTTACCCTATAGGAAAGTAGGGAGGAAGGAGATAAGAGGCAGGGAATGAAAGAAAGGAAGGCAGACTGGGGGACAGGATAGTCAGAAGCAAACACTTTTTTTTGAGGGGGGAGGGCAGGGCAATTGGGGTTGGGTGGCTTGCCCAGGGTCACACAGCTAGTAAGTGTGTCAGGTGTCCTAGGCCAGATTTGAGCTCAGGTCCTCCTGACTCCAGGACCTGTGCTCTGTTCCCTGTAGCACCTAGCTGCCCCAGAAGCAAACACTTTTGAAAAGGAACAGGGTCAAAGGAGAAAATAGAATAAATGGGGAGGGGGGGCGGGATAGGATGGAGGGAAAAATAGCTAGTCTTTCACAATATGACTACCATGGAAATGTTTTGTATAGCTGCACATGTATAACATATATTGAATTGCTTGTCTCCTCAATGGGGGTAGGTGAGGAGGGAAGAAGAGAGAGAATCTGTAACACAAAGTTTTAAAAACAAATGTTAAAAATTGTTTTTACATGCAACCGGGAAATAAGATATACAGGTAATGGAGTATAGAAATCTATCTTGCCCTACAAGAAAGGAAGGGGTAAGGGGGTAAGGGGAGAGAGATGGGAACAGGAGTGGGGGGGATAGAGGGGAGAACAGACGGGGGGAAGGAGTAATCAGTATGCTTGCCTTCTTGGGGTGGGGTTAGGGGAGAGATGCGGAGAAAATTTGCAACTCAAAATCTTGTGAAACTGAATGTTGAAATCTAAAAATAAAAAAATTCTAGGGAAAAATAACAATTAACAATTGCTAATAACAACAAAAATGATTGTAGAGTTGGAAGGGACTTTAAAGATCGTTTAGCCTAATCCTTTCATAATGTTCATATATATAATGAAGGGATTAGACCAGATAATTAATTGCTCAGTTTCCTTCCAGCTCTAGGATTTACTGACTGTGTGACACTAGACAAATCCTTCCACCTTTCTGTGGCTTGGTTTCTGTACAATGGTGATACTTATATTGGTAAAATGGAAAGAGCATTGACTCTTCTGGAGTCATTTTTCTGATATTCACTATCTGAATGACTTTGGGCAAGACTTAACTTCCCTAGGTCTCAGTTTCCTCAGCTGAAAAATGAGAGGATTGGACGAGATGGACCCTAATGTCCCTTTTACCTCTAGATCTGTGATCCCAAGGTCAAGATCATATTACTTGTCAGGCATTTTGAATTCTTTTGCTGCTTTCCTCTGCAGCATGTGAGAATGGCTGGAGAACATTTAGTTAGTAAGGACATTGCTGACCAGAAGATATTTTAAGCTTGACAGCCATGAAGGTGGTGTAGAGTAATATAGAAGTGAATTCTGGGGACTTCTCCAGAAGAGAGAGGAAGAGAGACAACAATGGCCCCTGATAGACTCCATCCATCCCCACCTGCCTTGTGATGGAACGTCTGCTCTTAGCATTTCTGCCCAGTAAGCTCTCATGGTTGGCACCATGCCTGGTCTCTGATCAAAACCAATCTCCCTCTGTTGCATATGTTGACTTGGGGAAGTTTCAATAACAGGCTACACACCTTTGTTGTTGCATGCAATCCACTTCATCTTGTCAGCAAAAGTGACCTCTCTTCCAATGAGATAAGTAAAAACTCGAACCTGATCAAGAAAGAAAAAAAAAAGACCTAGATTAACTCAGAAAACCCATGCAATCAATTAACCAAGAGATAACTTCTGGCTTCTTTATTGTTACTTAATTGGTTGGCATTTAGGTATTAAGTGCTTTATAATTTCTAAACCTTCAATGTTTTTCTCCCGTTGTCTCCTCCTGTCCCCCTCCCCCATCCCCCCAATATGGAGAGAAGAAAACTGAGCCATTGTAAAGGCTTGTGATCTTTCATTTGATAAAGAAGAGGTTGAGGATAACAAGACAGAGAAGTTAGCAGCAGAGCTGGAAACACATTCATGGCCCTGTGGTTTCCAAGCCTTTTACCATGAACCCCTTCCTGCTCTATCTTCTGTACTAGCACCCTTGAGATCAATGCTGGCAATTATCCCCCTAGCCCTTCCCCATTCAGAAATTAACCTTTCGATCGGGCCAGTTATACTTCTCAAATATAGTCTCGTAGTCTTCCACTGCCCCATCAGTGATCAGCATGATGGCTTGGTTACAAAGGCCTCCTTGTCCATTCTCTTGGGACTGTAAGGGCAAGGGTGAGAGAAGGAAATGGAAAACCCAACAATACTATGTTCCCTCTGTTCTTCTCCCTGGACCCTCCTTCATGCTCTTTGCCCCTACTTCATATACATATTACATAGTGCCTTAACCTGCTTCAGGATCCTGAAGGCTTCACTCAGAGCCTTGTCCACAATCCCCACACCCTTGACCATCAACTCTTCTACAAGCTGCTTGAAATGCTGGCAAAGGAAGAGAGAGACAGAAAAAACACATAAAGTTCAATCATACAGACCCAGCATGGTAACAGGGTAGGAGGGAACAACTACCTGCTGTCAGCTTGGGTGATTGGTTAGACCAAACTGGTTTTGAGGCTAAGATTTCACAAATGACCAGTTCACTTCACTCAAATAGCCATTTCCCAAATACATACCACTGCTTTTAAGAACTCATTCTCTCCTCAGAGTGAGAGGATGAATGGCTCATTACAAATGCTTCTCTCAGAAATGACCAGTCAGAGCCAGCACCTACTCAGCCTTTAAGTCTTTTCAGGTCAATGACAGTCATGACATCTCAAGAGTGTGCTCTGCAATTATGGCTTATTATTGGGGAAATCTCCTGAGATACGAAAGGGTTCAATAATGGGTCCAAGTAGGGAACAAAGGTACAAGGAAGAGTAAAATTCAAATATTTTGTCTTCTAATCTGTTTTCACTACCACATATGTATGCAAGCTTGTATTTGGGAACGAACCCAAAGCCCATATGCCAAGTATCCCCAAAAGTCATTAAAACTTAAATTGGCACTAATGCTTTTGGGACAACATAGATATAAATATATATGCACACATATACACATACTCACATAGACACCCTACAATTTTACTAGTTCATTTTGCCTCCAAGAAGTGGAAAAACAAAGTTAAGTTTAAATCCTATATGGTCACTGATAATGGGACATATGACTTTCAAAATTGTACTTAATTTCTTCTTTAAAAGTTTGCTTTATGCATTTTTTTATCACAGACATTTTCATTTTCTCACCACCATAACCCTCTCTTGTCACAAATAAGGAAAAATGAGACGGAGACAGTGTCTGACAGAGTGTGTGACATTCAGCATCTACAGTCCCTCTCACCCTTCTTCCAAGAAGAATAGCCAATAATTCATCTCTCCACCTTCAACTAACGTTTTAAAGAGCTTCTCTCAAGGACCCAGGTTAATTGGCTATAATTTCTCTTCCTCTCTTGCCCCTAGGTGCCCTTATTTAGAGATTCAGACAATCTTGAGAGCTGGAAGAGACCACAAATTACCATCCAGTCCAAACTCTTCATTTTATAAATGAGGAACCTGAAGGCCAGAGACTTGTCCAAGGTTACACTGAGGGTGGCAGAAAGGAGACTAATTATAATATACTTCTCTTTGCATTTTAGTTAAGTGATTTTGTTGTCAGTAGTTCCACTACCTTGCCCCTGACCCCTCCCCTGTCTGCCACGTGTCTTATTGCTAAAACAGCAAAGACATTCTCATCTATTAGGGTGTAGTTATAAGAAATAGCTAACCTGAAGAAGAGACCAGCAACAGGCCTTATCCAGTCAAAGGATACCACCTCCCCTCTTCTTATCCTGTGATGGCCCCCAGAAACAACCTTGCCCAGTCTTAACCCCATACCCTATTCACATTCTGCCTAAGTTGAAACCTATGCAAGTTTTATCTTTTTGTTCCTTTGGAAAGTCTCTTGACTATGTGGGTGTGGCTTCCTTGATGGCAAACTCTTGTTTGTTTCCTTGTTTTTTCCCAAATTCATGGTATTGGGTTTGGTTATGGTTTTAGATTTTGGGTGTTGGTTCTGGTTTGTGATGGCTGACAATTTTACGTACAACACTCACCTCTCGATTGTCTCTGTCAGCCTGGACGAGAATCCCTTTAAAACAAGGTTCCACATAATGAACATAATCATTGTACTGTAGGAAGAAAAATTGTAGGGATGAGGGAGAAAATGAAACAAGGTCAGTTTAGATAGTTAGTCTTCGATGAAGCTTAGGAAGGTGGCCTGCAGGATCAGACTCACCCAAGTAGCCTGTGGACTCCTGTGCCACGGTCAGGAGTAGCTTGCACTTGTCAAACTTGGCTAGGATGGCATATGTGAGCCCTGAACATTTTATCTCTATCCTTCTGAAATGATGGACATTTGCCCTGATATGGATGTTGTTTCATCTTGAAAGAACTCAGAAAAGTAACTTCTGCTGAGCAAATTCAGTTGGTCTTCATTGCAATGGCTCAAGAGGGAGCACAATATAGTAAATAGATGGTTGACCCTGGAATCAGGAAGACTTAAGTTCAAATTCTTATTTGGTTGCTTTGGGACATTAGGCAAATTATTTAACCTCTCAATGTTCCTGGAAATTCTTTAAGACTATATATTGCAGATGACTTGTTAATCTACAACAATAGAGAAAATTCTCTAATGAAATTATATAG
The DNA here is from genome assembly GCF_028583685.1 of Petaurus breviceps papuanus. Lineage (NCBI taxonomy): Eukaryota > Metazoa > Chordata > Mammalia > Diprotodontia > Petauridae > Petaurus > Petaurus breviceps. The sequence continues at coordinate 6,753,160 of NW_027185867.1, read as the reverse complement.
CTGAACTGAAAGGGAAAAAACAAGGAAATTACTTGATCAGCATTTAACATTAATGGTCAAGTGCTCTTCAATTAACAATCACTTAGCATCATCATGAGCTAGAAGAGATCTTGGGGTCATCTAATCCAGTGGTATTAAATTCAAAAATACAAAAGTGGCCACTAAACCATACATAGGGACCCCTAAGTTACATTTTCTCTTGCATTTTATCTATCTTGCCTATCCAAAGATATACCAATTACATTTTAATCTGACTCTGCTTCTATCTTGCCCTATGTTTGAAGCCTCTGATCTAGTCTTAACATTTTTAAATATGGAAACTGAGGCTAGAAATTTGCCTAAAATTCTGCTGGAGAACTGGCTTAGGATACAGACTCCAAGTTATAGGGACTCTGACTTCAAATCCAGAGCTCTTCCCACTCCACCATAACCTTAAAGCATTTAATTTGCAATATTCCAGGTGTAGTCAGCAGCATGTAACCTCCCTGCTTCTGCTTCTGCCTAGTCTTGACGATAGCACCTTCAGACATGTTCCCCTTAGCACTCTTACTTGTTATTCCTCAAGGGCTGGATATGCTGCTTCAGTTGGCTAAAGGGGCCCTGGTGTAGTGTGGGAGAGGCCTTCTCATTCACTTCCTACCTCCCTGGCCCTCATTCTGTCCTTTTGCTCATTGCTACAGATTTGGAGAATATCTTTTGCTTATCAACTAGGGAAAAGAATGTGAATTAACCTCTTCTTATACCATAAAAATTAAAGTTCTTGAGAGTTACTTTGGTGTTTTCAATCTACTTTTGGTCTAAGTCAGAAAAGAGGTGATATCCAGATATAGTACAATGGGACAGCCTTGATTTTGACTGGTATCAGCAAGGAGAATATGAAGAACGCATACTTCCCTCATGTGCTGCTCTTACAAGCAGAAAAACGTCAGGAATGGGATTGAGAGAAGACCAGTTGAGTCTCTATGATAGGAGAAGTGTGTTCATTTATTTCTAGTGAATGGCAGAAACCTGCTGAGTATACACCTCCTACTACATTCACAGAAGTAGAGATACAATATGGGCATGAGAGTTTGGACTTAAGCACGATGGGAGGCTGGATAAGGTGAGGTCTGAGGAGAATATGATAGAACAGGTTGATCTCTCCATGTTCTATCTTATCAATAATTCATACCAATATAGAGCTGACCAGTAGAAAGATGAATTTTGCATGGCACTTTCTTCCCTCACTAAATACCCAATATGTCCATGATACTAATAATAATTATTAGTATCTTTCTAATTAGTACTTAGCTATTAGTATCCAACTAACCCTAACAATACCTATTATTAGTATTACAGAAACCAAAGGTATTTAGTGAGTCAATTTAAAGAGTACTTTCTTCTCTATTGCCCCGTCTTTTTATCAGGGTTAAGAGATTTGTGACTTGCCAGTCACACAGCTAGTAAGCTTCTGAGGCTGGATTTGAACTCAGGTCCTCCAGACTCCATGGCTAGTGCCGTATCCATTATGCCACCTAGCTACCTTCACTATTGCTCTTTGAAGGAGGTGGGACATGATGCTCCTGAGTTTCCTACTAGCATCCTACCTTGGACTGACTTACTCCCATAGAACCCCCCTCTCCAAATATTTCTACTCCCACTCTTTGCTCCCACTCCCACTGTTTATCCTTTGCTTCCTCTTGCTGATATAAGTAATAATAAACAATGGCATTAATGAGTTAACATCTTGTCCCTCCTATGTAATATATTTGTGTTTCATTAGGAGTCTTTTGGAGACTGCTTTTTCTCAAAGTATAGAATCTTGGTGCTTTCAGATATAGTGGCTAGCTGGTGTGGTAAGGCCTTCCAGTGACCTCTGTTAAAGGGTCTGCCAGTTACACGCAAGCCTCACCTCTCTCCTCTCCCTCTCCCTCATTCCTTTGTACACTTATCACAACTACTCTGTAACTCCTCTTGCCATCATTTCCTTTTCTCTCTCTCTCTCTCTCTCCTTGAATGAAGGTCCTCAGTCATGAAATGACTGGGAAGTTCTAGAATACAGACATCTTTGAGGTTTTTTGCCTCCTATGTGCTCCTTATCACCAGGGTGGTGAGACTAGATAAATGGTAAAGGAAATAGAGGTAGGGGTGGAAATTGTTGTAAAGGTGGGAGTCAAGAATCATTCCAAATCAGGAACACAAAGGGTCACTCTAGAGCACAAGAGAACTGGGAACATGCCAAGGTCTATTGTAGAGGGTGTCAGGAAACATGCTAGAATAAATGGTTCACACATCGTTTAGATATCATTCTAGAACAGGCAGCACAGAACTGTTACTGGGTGAGGATTGTTCTAGAATAGGAGGATATATTCACCGCAATGATATTGACAAAGTCATTCTCCCCCAAGGTGTCCAAGATAGTAGAGATGGTATGCTTGGCGATGGCTATCTGCAGTCCCTTCATACTACCACTCACATCCACCAGAATCACAATATCCTTGGGAGAAGTGGCAGCTTGGATGTACCTTTGGAAAGAAGACAAAAGGAGGAAGAGGGGAAAGGATAGAGGACAGGACACAGATGGGGAAACCAGAGCTACATGAATCAGCTGAGAAAGGGCTATGGATTGTCCTTGCTCAGATACGGTCCTGGTCCACAGAACATCTGGGTAAGATGCTGGGCAGCTGTACCAGAAGCCCTGCTCCAGAACTACCAGCATGAACATCCTAGCTTAGAGTCACTGAGAATGAGGGAATATGCTAAGCCAATTGGTCCAGAGAATGGTAGAAAGGACAGATTCAAGGGACAGTCCTGGTTCAGACTGATTAAAATCCCACTGGGACGTGTGTGTGTGTGTTTGTATGTGTATAGGGAGATTTTTAGAATGAAAATTGTTAATTCTACTCTTGTCTATGCTTAAAAGTGAAATCATGTTCCAAGAGTCCTGTCCTAAGAATCCTGTCCGATCCTTTGAGCCTGAATCTGATAGCCTTGCCATGCAGTGGGATGATACAGGGTCTGGATAGGGAAGATTCCAAAGTAGATAGTGTAAGTGGAGGTTTTGGGTTGAGACCAAACCATGAGTGAGGAGAGGCTACAACAAGAAGAATCTCACTGATGAAAGGAGGCAGCAGAACTCTGCTTCCCTCTCTTCTTTTCCAGCTTAGACATCATTCAAACATAAGTAAGCTCTTTAGGAAAAGGGATCTTGAGTGTTGTTTTTGTTTTTGAGTCCCCAGAGCACAGTTGACAATAGTTGCTTAATAAATGCTTGTTGGGGCGGCCAGGTAGCATAGCGAGTAAGAGCACCAGCCCCAGAGTCGGGATGACCTGGGATCAAATCTGGGCTCAGACACTTAGCACCCAGAAACACCTGGCTGTATAACCTTAAGCAAGTTACTTAACCCCAACTGCTTAGGGGTGGCCCTGTGGTACAGTGAGTAAGAGCACTGGCCCCAGAGTGAGGATGACTTGGGTTTGAATCCGGGCTCTGATACTTAGCGCCATACCCAGAAATAACTGGCCGTGTAACCTTGAGCAAGTTACTTAACCCCAATTGCTTAAAAAACAAAAACAAAAAACCAACCCCCCCCCCAAATAAATCCTTGTCGACTGGCTGACCAAGGAGAAAGTTAAGGCCCCAAGACAATTAAGGGAAACTAGATGGGGGATATAGACCTCTCTCAGGAAACAAGTGCTTACCATCCTCGGTTTCGGCAATCGAAAGTAATGACTCCACTTTCATCAGGGGTCCACTTTATGCCTAGAGAGAAGAGAATTGGGACTGTTTCATCTGCTCAAGGAAACAGACTCAGAGCCATAGCTCATCTACTAACATTCGCATCCATGATCTCCTTTACTTAACAATCATCAAACTCATATAAAGATAGAGCCTTTGAATGCCAATGGTCTGCAGGTTGTAGCCCTGTGGAGAGCAACAATGAGGAAGAGAAAATGAAGACTTCTTTCTTTACTGCTGACTTTTCCCTCTTCCAATCACCAGACACAGAATCCTGCATGACCTGCCATAGGATAAGCAGGGAACTAGAAAAGGGGGACCCCCACAACTGGGGAGCCAAGGCCCTTATTTCTACTCAACTAGTAGGCAGATTCAAATATGAGCTTAAGTCAGACTCACATAATCACAGGATTTAAAAGTTGGAAGAGACCTCAATGGCTATTTAGTACAATTCATAAATAAAAGGAATTTATTCTATTATATCCCTGATAAGTTGCCATTCAGCCTCTGCATGAAGAACTTCAATGAGGGGGAACACACCACCCAGAGGCAGTTTATTACACTGGTAAACAGCTCTAATTGTTAGAAAGTGTTTCTTTACATCAAGTCTAAATTGGCTTATTTGCACCTTCTACCTTTTACTCCCAATTCCTTCCTTTTGGAGCAAAATAAAACAAGTCTAATTTTTCTTTCATGTGACGCCTTTTCCAGTACTTGAAGGCAACTATCACGTCTATCTAGTCCTTGAAAATGGGGACAAGTGTCTGTGCCCTAATAGGCAAAGAGATGTTAAAATAAAAACATGAAAGGGAGGGATGGTACTTTGATGGGAGTAGAGAGAGGAAGTATCATCATCCTAAATGGCAATTATTTTTAAGGAGAGGTACTCACTCATTCATTAACTTCGAATAAATACAATAGTGCTTTTTGCTCTCTGTCTCTATCTTTAGCATTTATATGTCAATGTTTGCAAAGCATTTTACAAATATTATCCTTTTGTATCATCACAACATCTGAAGGGGACAAGTGTTATTATTATTTCCATTTTACAAATGGGGAAACAGAGTTAGGCAGAGCTTAAGTGACTTGTCCAAACACAGTTAAGAAGTATCTGAAGATGCATTTGAATTCAGGTCTTTCTAACTTCAGGTTTGCTATTCTCTTCAATGCTGTTGTCTGGTGTTATTATTTAGCATTTCGTATGCTTATATCTTTGCTCTTCAACTAGATTCTAAAGTGTTCGAGGGTAGGAATTATATCTCATTTTATGCCGTATTTCCCACAGGATTCTATATCTTTTTTTAAAAGCTGACATTGACCTAGTTCTTTAAGGTTTATAGGATACTTTAAGAACATTATCTCACTTTAGCCCAACAACTATGTAAGAAAAGGGACTCCAGGTCCTACTGGTGTTGCTCAGTCATTTCTGATTCTTCGTAGTTGGGGTTTTCTTGGCAAAGATGCTGGAGTGCTTTGCCATTTCCTTCTACAGCTCATTTTACAGATAAGGAAACGGAGGCAAACAGGGCTAAGTGACTAGCCAAAGGTCACACAGCTAGCTAGTGTCTGAAGTCAGATTTCACCTCAGGAAGATGAGTCTTCCTGACTCTAGATCCTGTACTCTGTCCACTGAACCACCTTGCTGCCCACAGGTACTATTACCACATTTTATATATCAGAAAAGAGACTCAGAGGAGTATTACACAACTAGTTAGTTGTCACTATGGCCACACAACTAATTAGGAACCTAGATCTTTGTGGTTCCAGCATCCTTTCTATACTTATACCACAATACTTAGGAAATATCATTGGCCAAGTGCTGTATTTTGTTTTGTTTTCTTTTTGCTTTTTGGAGGGGGGAAGGTAGGGCAATTGGGGTTAAGTGACTTGCCCAATGTCACACAGCTCATTTTGTGTTAAGTGACTGGGGCTGGATTTGAACTCAGGTCCTCCTGACTCCAGGGCCAGTGCTCTATTCACTGCAACATCTAGCTGCCCCTGTACTTTGTTTTAAGAAAGGCAAGATATGGGAAAAGAAAGAATGGAGTTTGGATCCTGCCACTGACATTCATGAGATGTGGAATCATAAGCAAATTACTTCTCCTGAGTCTCACTTGTCTCCCTTATAACACTTATTTCCACTTCATGGGGTTAGGGGCATGGTGCCCCTGTGATCCTTGAAATCCATGTAAAATTTTTTGGCCCTCCCTTTGTACCAGAGAAAAAGTCGGCATTATTATGGTATTAAAAGTTAAAATGTTGATATTACATCATACTATACATTTTTTTATGCATTTCTGAGTTTCTAAACATTTTCTGTTGTCTGCTGGCCTTTTTGTGTTATCTGCAGCTTCCACAAAACTCCCCTAAAATTCCCATTTAATTTCTTATGCCAACTTGTGTTATATTGAAATTGCAATGGGGAAAGTTACTACATGGAAGGGATAACTGTCTTAGATCTGTGTGTGTTTATAGTCCCTATTTCACAGGATTCTTGTGAGGATCACATGGGATAATGTAGGCAAAATATTTTATTAACTTTAAAGTACCATATAAATGTCAATTCTGGTTGCATGTGGGCACCTCAGCATGGGTGGCACTGGGCAGTGTTTTTTGTTTAGGTTTTGGCCCGGTCTAGATATGCCTGAAGGACAGGGGTTTGTCCTTGCTGCCTATGCTCCCAGGACCTCAGAGGAGAATCTCTTCAGAAAAGAGTAGATCTAGAAAGCACATTTCCATCCCCTCTCCCTGCATCACCATTTTCATACCTGGATAAAGCCTGAAGAATCCAGATGAGCTGCCAAAATACTGCCAGGTCAGTGTTGGATCCCTTTGGAAATTCTCCACAAAAACAGGGTTTAAGGCTTCTGACATGTAGACTCCATTCAAAATATTTGGATCTGAGGGGCAAGATAGAGAGGGAGCAATGTGACCCCAGGATACACTTCAGGGTTCATATTTGACATAAATTAATTAAGCACATATGAACAATCAAATTAATCAACAAGTGCTTAGTGCCTATCATTTGCTAGGCACCGTGTTAGGTATTTGGAATAGAAAACAAAAAATGAAACAGTCCCTACTCTGAAAGAGAACACAGAACCATTTCCTCTAATACATTTAGCCCAGAGCCCCTGGAAGAACACTTGAACCCTGTCAGGCTATATTCTGCCTTGTTTTGTTTACTGTGTTCATTTCTGGACACCATGAATTAGGAAGGAATGCTGAAGAGGGCCCAGAGGAGGGTAGCAGCAAGGGAATAGTGTCTGTAACAGCATAATGCAGGCCAGGTGTAGGAACTGGGGCAGTTTATGCTGAAGAACAGAAGACTTAGGAAAAGGGGAGGACATAATAGTTGTCTTACATTATCTGAAGGGTTGACATGGGGAGGAGAAATTAGATTGGTTCTCTTTGGCTCCAGATTCAAAGGCAATGGTTTAAAATTGAAAAGAGTCAAATTTAGGCTTGATGTCAGGAAAATCTTCTGATAATTAGAGATGTCCAAAAGTGGAATGGGTGTCCTTGACAGGCAGTGGCTCCCCCTCCTTAGAGGTCTTCAAACAGACCACTGTTCTGGTAAGGGATAGAGGGAATTCATGTTTAGATACCTAGCTGAGAGTCTATGGTTCTACCGTGGCTGCTCCTTGACAGTGGTGAGAGGATTTTCTGAATGGAAAAAGGAGAGATTAGTTACTATTCCTGAAAGATTTGCTTTCTTCTCTATGAGCTGATTTTTTGGAACACCCAAACTCAGAAAATCTCACTCTTACTCATTGAGTCAAAAGATCAAGAGGGTTCTGTCAGCCTGGTCAAACACAGAGTAATCCAGGTTCAAGGTGGGTAGAATAGAAGAGAAAAGTTCATTTCCAATCCTAGTCTTCAAACAGTACAAACCCTTTTTATTTCCCAAATCTATCTTAGGACAATGGGACAAGATTTTATTTTATTTTTTAAACCAATGTGGGAGTGAAATAGGAAAATAATTAGATTATGTAAATTTGTTGTTCAATCGTGTCCAACTCTTCATGACCCTATTTGCAGTTTTCTTTGCAATGATATTGAAGTGATTTGCCATTTCCAGATCATTTTACAGATGAGGAAACCGAGGCAAACAGGGTTAAGTGACTTGCCCAGGGTCACACAGCTAGTAAGTGTCTAAGGCTTATTTAAACTATATATAGGTCTTTCTGACTTGAGGTCTGATGCTCTATCTACTGTGCCACTCAGTCGCACAATTTAAGTTTAGAGACTTGCAAGCCTTAAAGTGCTATATAAATATGAGTTAGTATGATGATTTAAATTTTTTTCCCACTTTTTGATGGAATTTAGACAGAAAGAGTCTGTTGAAAAGGCACTCTCCTGCTATTACTCTTTTATATTTAATGATCTGGGGACCATTGCACTGGAGGATAAAATGACTATTTTGGTAATTGAATAAGAGTATTATCATATAAGTTAATCTTCTGGAGACTTGCCAAAAGCACAATTCCAGCAGGATGACAGAGATAGCATGCATATTGTCATATTTCCACAAGGTTTTCATTTTTATGCTAGGTCTCTATATTTTAAAGGATTTAAATTCCATATAGTTTAGAAATTATGAGTATTTGTTATGGCATTTAGGCCTAGGGTATTTTCTTGGCTCAATGTTGAGTCTGGGTAGGCAGCAGCTCTGTCTCTAATGATAGTCCCGTTGCAGTATATTTGGGGGCTTGTATTTGTAGTCTGGGGCTTTATTGTCTATTAGTTTATAAAGGACAGAGAGCTTCTGGTGTCTAATTCTTGACACCTTAAAATGTCTTTCTAGGTACCTGGTAGATGCTAAATTCTTTCAACCAGCAGTAATGTGTTGCAGTTTCCTCCATTTCACTGCATAATTCATAACAACAAACTCAAGCTCCTCAAGAATAACATTTTAAGGGGTGGCTAGGTGGCTCAGTGAATAGAGCACCGCCCTTGGAGTGAGGAGGACCTGAGTTCAAATTTGGCCTCAGACACTTGACACACTTACTCGCCATGTGACTTTGGGCAAGTCACTTAACCCCAACTGCCCTCCAAACAACAACAACAACAACAACAACAAAAACCCCCAAACAAATAAACAAAAAAAGAATACCATTTAAAAATAATTTCTGGTGACTATTATTATTAATAAGAGAAGTAGGAGGACCCATCTGTTAAAAAACAGAATGAAGAAGACACCCAAGGTTGGCTCCAGGAAAGAAATTTTAGTGAAGAGAACTGGAAGAGAGATATTTTTCACAAAAATTAGCAAACTTTGCATTAATTAATTCAGGCAATTATTCATTAATTAATTAGCTCAGGCTACCTTTGTTGTAGACATTGGTGGGCAGCTGCACATTACTGATGGATGTATTCACCCACAGGTTGTTGAAGTGTTCATTGAGATCCAGAATAAATTCATCACCAAGTTCCACATAATCGCCATTCTCGTCTTTTTCATTGATGAGGACTGAGTTGTAATAGTTAAACTAGAGATGTAAGGAAATGAGAGAGACAGATGTAGACCAGACATAGATGGAAATGCACAGTGTGAAAGAGAGAAAGAGAGAGAAATGACCTAGATCAGAGGATTTGAAGATGAAAAGATAAACTGAGGTTATGTCCACGTATTCAAAATGAAGTGGGCAGTTGAGACCAGATGATTAATGACCAAATTTTGTTTGTCACATTTGTATTTATTTTATTTTTTATTTATTATAAAATCCTCAGGATTGTAACAAATGCAATGATTTGAAGGGGGTGGGGTGGAAGGGAAGATGAGCAATTAGGAAGGGATTTTGGTTGAATTGCCTGGATGACCTCATTTTCCACTTTGTTTAGTATATGTAGACGTAGCCAGAGACAGAGACATAGCGAGTCAGACACATTTTCATGGAGAAATAAGCACACAAAGATAAAGAGTACATCAGTAGTACCAGTTTCTCCTCAAGTGACATAGTTCATAAGGGGTATAACTTTTCACTTTTTAAGAAATAGGCCTTATCCTATTTGGGAATGACCTGCACTCTCTGCCTCTGACAGGACAATGGCCATAAACCCTTAACAGATGAAAACTTCTCCCTCTGATGTCACAGACACCAGTCCTTTTCCCTTCTTATTCTCCTACCTCTACCCACTAAACACTCTCATCAGAGGGAACTCAAAGTGCTCCTAGTGAGAAGGCTATAGCTTCATTAAGGGTTAAGTTTAGATCTTTCAGAGACTGTGTTTCTCCCCCAGAAATTAGCCCTGGCATTCCTGGGATTTGTCCCCTTATCCCTCACTTACTTCTTTAACCTAGAGCCAAAGTACATGGGGGGAATACATTTTAAAAATATTTAAACTGAGCTAACGTGGGTTCAGGAATACACAAAAGCATATTTAAAAATCACCCTATGTCTATCCCTACTGTACAGATACTTGGCAGGTGTCTAGGGTCACATTAGCCATACCTCTGGACAGAGAGTAGATAGTCAGGCTATAGAAACATGTGGGGTTTGGAGCTCCTGTCCCTCCAACTCTCCAGACACCCCCAATCTTCCTCTTAGAGAAATGGCATTGGAAACAGGGGGACTTACCACCAGGGATGCATTGTACTCATGGTTGAGGTCAGCCTCCTCAGCTGCTTCAACAAGTCTCTAAGGCACACAAAGACACAATACATAGGTAATAAAGAACTGGTGTTTGGACAAACTCTTACACAATCAGTAATAATCCCATTGTCCTCTGACCTAGTCATGCAGGTAGAATAGTCAAGAAGGTTGTTGAATGCTAGAGATTGTTCAGAGGAAGGGGACCAGGATATTTATAAAGGACCTCAAGATGTACCATATAAGGGCTGGCTTGCTTTAACCTGTAGACTTAATTGGGATATGATAGCTGTCTTTCAAGTATTTGACGGACTACTGTAAAAGAATGATTTGTTTTATTCTGCTTGGACCCAGAAGGCAGAGCTAGGAGCAACGGGTGATGAAAGAAAAGAAGGAAACAAGCATTTATTTAATGCTTTATGTGCCAGGCACTGTGCCAAACACTCTACAAATATTATCTCATTCTATCCTCACACCAAGCCTAGGAGGTAAATGCTATTATTATCTCCATTTCATAATTAAAGAAACTGAGGAAAACAGAGGTTAAGTGACTTGTCCAGGGTCATACAGATAGTAAGTATGTGAAGCTGGATGTGAACTCAGATCTTCTTGACTCCAGGCACAGTGATCTATCCACTGAGCACCTAGACACCTTTGAATCTATGGAGGTTTTCTTTTTCTTTATAATTGTTCAGTTTGTTGGGGGGGGGGGGAAGTTCAAAGAGGAAGAGACGAAAAATCCTTAAAAAACAAAGAAATAAAAAAAATAATTGCAGACCAAATAACTTCATCCTAAAGAATTGATAGGTTGGGGAAGCTCGGTGGCTCAGTGAATAGAGCATCAGCCCTGGAGTCAGGAGGACCTGAGTTCAAATGTGGCCTCAGACACTTAACACTTACTAGCTGTGTGACCTTGGGCAAGTCACTTAACCCCAATTGCCCTCTAAAAGGCAAAAAAAAAAAAATAAAATAGAATTGGGAACCAGCATTATATGTAAACTAGAGACCTTTCCAATAAAAATTAGATTAAGGTAAAGCAAGAATGTATATTATTACTAATTATTCTGTATAGTGCTAGAAATGCTAGTTATATCGATAATAAAGAAAAAGAGGAATAAAAGGTCAAGAATCTCAATGAAGAAAAATGGAAAAAAGTCAGAAGGAAGTGGGCCTATCTCTAAATGGAGGCATGATTTGAGTATTTAAGTCACATCATAAAGAAAGTAGAGGAGCAAGACAGAAATTACCTTTTAGATCTAGAAACAGAAAAAGATCATGGCCGAATAAAAGAAAGAGAGGAGCATGTAAGATGAAATGAACAATTTTGGTACATAAAATTGAAAAAATTTTGCAGAAACAAAACCAATGAAGTTAAAATTTAGAGGGGAAACACTGGAGAAAAAAAATCTATGCAGGAAATTTCACTGATAAAAGTCATTTCCAGGATATCTAAGGAATTATCTCAACTTTATTAGAATAAGATCTGGTCCCAAGTGACAAATGCTTAGAATAATATGAATAGCCATTTCTCAAAGGAAGATACCCAAGTTATCCATGGTCATTTGGAATAAAGCTCCAAATTACCATTAATTAAACTCATGCAAATCAAAGCAACTTTGAGGTTCTGCTTTCCATCTGTCAAGACTGGCAAAGATGACTAGAAGGGAAAATGACAATGGTGGGAGTAACAGTGTATGGGCCCAAGCCTGGACCTTTTTCCAGTTACCCCAAAAGAGTTTGAGTTCCATTTGTCCATAGGCCCTGGGAAACCCCCCAACTTGAATTGTCCATGAGTAATTTCCTTAAATTTTTTTAAAGTTTGCTCTTGAAATGCATTTCTTAGGCCTTCTAACAGATTACCGTATCATCTGTCTTTCTCCTATCTTTATTCTCTTGATAGTCCCATCCCAGGTCACTAGTGGGAATAGCAGCTGTTCCAAGGGAATATTTTGTGGGCTCATTGCTGGCCAAATGATCCCTAAATCTTGGGGCTTGTTCCCAGATTCTCCTCTTCTCAGTGGTACAACAGGTATGCAACAAAAGGGTATGCAAATCACTCCAAGAAAGCTTGGAGTCGCCTCAGGGGGAGGGGCTGCAGAGGGAGGCACCTCAGCAAGACCGCCAAGGGGGGAAGGGTAGGAGATGTGGAAGGTAAAGGAGGCAGGGAATGAGGGGAGTTGTGCTAGAGGAAAAGGGGAGGGAAACCAGGGGTGAAAGGGGGTTGCCAAGGATGGGGGGCATGGCAAGCAAGGAGGTTCATGGGAGGTTGGGGAACAGCAAGAGGTGTCAGGGGAGGTTGGGGAGCCACAGGAGGGGCTGGGGGAGATTGGGGTGATGATAGGAACTGAGGAGGTGGTGGGAATGGAAGTGGGGGGTGGAGGAGAACAAAAGCCCTAGGGGCCATAAGGGGATCATCCAAAATGTCCAGTTGACTCCCGTTGCACCTTTGTGGGGAGGCTCTAGCATCCTACAATATTTCCTGAGAAGAAGTTCGGAGACAGCTCGCCGAAGGAGATTATGTAGGAAATTTCTATCCATTTACCTTCTCAGCTACAGTCTAATTCTAACTGTAAGAGAGTATTATGTTGTAAAGTCCCCAAAATGGGCCATGGTGTTTTGTGGCCCTTTAGGTGATACTGAGGTCAGTGTTGCAAAAGAACAACAGCCTTTTCTTTTTAAGTTCTTTAGAGAAACTAAACTCCCAATTTTGTAAAAGACAACCCCAAGGTGAGCTTCTGGGAATGGAAAAGGATTGACCCATTATAGGTGTGGGGGCTAGAGGAGGATCTAGGAGTAAGAAAAGAAACAAAGAGAAACAAAACAAAACAAGACAAAACACCAAAAGGTACCTGGAACTTCCCCAATTCCCTAGAGAATTGAAAGAATTGGGCATACACTTCTGGATGGGATATCTGTACTTGTCCTCCATGCTTCAGAAGCTGTGCCCAGGTCCATGGCCTCAAAAATAATCCTGGACTGAAAACCTGAGAGTGTCAGACTGAGTATGAGGCACCCTTCTAGCTGTCTGACCTAAAGGGGCCTGAGAGGTCAGGCCTGAAAAGCACCTCCAGGGTACTTGGAGAGCTACTCTAGCTGTGGGGTGAGAAGGGAGAGGGGGAGGCTTATATACCTTCCAGTCTTGGCTGGAGAAGAATTTGAGATGAGCAGTTTTCCCAGTCTCAGGGAACCAAAATGTTTGGGTTTAGAGGTACTCGGGACCCCAAATTAATGACACTCCAGGTGCTGCACTAATGAATTCGACCCAAGCCTTCTTTCAGTAAAAGAAAAACAAAATTTATTAAAGAGTCGCCGTATTGGCCAGACTCTAGACTCTTAAGGAATTTGAGCATTTGTGACTCTAATGCCAGTGCAGCAGATTGAATCCAAACACTTTCATAGAGGCAAGATGGATCTAATGTACAGAAAGACTGTGGGAGGGATCTAGTGGTGGCCAAGAAGTCTGGGGAGACTAGAGGAGGGGTTTAGGGAGGGTCTTGAGGAGGAGTCTAAGGAGGATTTTGATGGGACTGGGGTGACTAGAGGTCAGACTCCAGGATCCAAGAGAATGGGATTTTGATGGGATCTAGGATGGGAAGCAGCCAGAGGCAATCTGGAGGTAACAGACAATGGAGGGCTAGGCTAGGTTAAGGGTAACAGAAAAAGCCACATCAAGTGGGAAAATTCTGGGAGAATTCAAGGTGGGGTGTTTCCCAGGGCCTATCGACAAATAGGACTCAAATTCTTTTGGGGTAAAGGGAAAAGGTCTAGGCTTAGGCCCATATCTCATCAGGAGGAGCTATGGGAAAACATGCCCACTATTTATTGGTGGATTTGGGAATTGGTTTGGCCATTCTGGGAAGCAATTTGGAAATATTTCCCCCTGAATTACAAAACTGTACATACCCTTTGACCCAGTAATACTAATACTGAGCCTATGCTTCAAAGAGAGCAAAGAAATAGAAAAAGGACCCATATGTACAAAAATATTTATAGCAGCTCTTTTTGTGGTGGCAAGGAACTAGAATCCAAGGAGGTGTCTATTACCTGGCAAATGGAAATTGGCCATTCATTGGCTCAATAGAGAGAGTGCTAGGAATTAGGAAGACTTGAGTTCAGATCTCACCTTAGACACTCACTAGTTGTGAGACTGTTTCCTCCATCTGTAAAATGGAGATAATAACACCTGTCTTACAGGGTCATTGTTAGGATCAAATGAAATAAAATACGTAAAGTGCCTTGTAAACCTTAAAGCACTATATAAATGCTAGTGATTTTAAAATTATCACATAAGAATATATTGCTTTAAGAAATGACAAAAGAAATTGTTTCAGAGAAATTTGGAAAGACTTGCATTAATATAATGACCAACCATGGAGGACTGATGATAATGGTACCCACCTCCTAACAGAGAGGTGATGAATGCAGAATGAAACTGATATATTTGGACATGGCCAATGTGGGGATTTGTTTGGCTTAACTATGCATATTTTTTATGTAAGTGTTTTGATTTTTTCTCATTCTTAGGGTGGTAGGAGGTAGAGAGAGGAAGGAAATGCTTGGTGATTTAAAAATAAAATGAAAAATAAAGACAAATATGGCTTATTTTTATCGGAACGCCATGGCTCAGAAAGAATAGCCCAGCCTTTAGAGAAAGTCAATTAGGAATAAGGAGTCAGGGTTGGAACATTCCAAAACGTAATTAATAATTTATTTTGTAACCTGAGGGAAATTTCCATTTTTCTGCCACTTTTGGAAGTAGGAAAAAGAGACAATATTGAGCAAACCCCTGTATACGGCCTAATAGCTTGATGATGTAGGGATTTATCAGTTGGATAAAAGCATTTTCCTTACCTGCTGGTTCGTTCCTGAAATTTCTCTAATAGAAGCTTCATTTCACTATTAGAAGTATGGCTTTGAGATTGGTAAACATTTGTACCTCAAGGACTGGGACTTCATCCTTGTGGGAACTCCCTCCACCATAATAGCCTTATAGAAATACCTAAGACTTAAGACTTAAGAGTTTTAGTAATATTAACAACAACAATAGAGAACATTTATTGTACTTTAAAGGATTGCAAAGCACTTTACAAATTTTATCTATTTTATCTTCACAACAATCCTGGGAGGTGAGTACTGCTATTATCCCCATGTGAGTGTCAGATTCATAGTAACATAGCTCCTACAGCAGTGTCAGAGGCGAATTTGAATCCAGACCTACTGACAGTTCCAGAATGTGGTCCAGTATACTGCAATGCTTCTCTAAAAGAAGTAACACAATGATTTTATACTAATGTTTACATTATTTCTAATGTATAGTAATACTGATTACACATCTTTAGGAAAGATTTCAAAAGCAGGACTGGAGTAGGAATTGAAATAGAGGAGAGAATCTCAAGTTTTGCTTGCTTTATGATTTTACCTGGGGCTGACCTTATTATCAAATGCTGGGGGAATGCAATCTGCCTGTTCCACCACGGATCTCATCATTGATCTTGGTGCAGAACTGCGTACTGAGAATACTCTCTCTGTCAGGTCATATTTTCTGTGTGCCTCCATGTTGGGACTGAGGCATGTTTCTCCTGTATTTGACTATTGTCTGGATGTTGAGCACCCATGTCAGTACCATTTGCCTTACACAGTCTTACTCCACCCTCAGGATGGAGGCTAAGTCTCTTGGTTTGTCCAATACCTAGCTTGGGGCCACAGAGAGACACTTGAATGCATATAGTGAATCTGGGTGCCCTGAGGCCCAGGGGGATTTACAGCTCTTATGCGTCTTGACTGATTTGGTCTGAACACAAAGTCATAAACACAGTTCTAGTGCCCAGCCATCCCTTCCCCTCTGCTATTGTCTACAAATCCTTGGGAGCTCATGAAAGGAGGAGAGCTTTTTATAAATTTTTGGTTACTTTGCATTCATTCATTCATTTATCCAATCAGCATCTATTGTACATTATAGGCAGTGAATGTGAGCTTATGCCATTGGAAGCCTTGCTGATAGCTCAGGGTAACCCTACAGCACCAGAGTCATCACTTTGTCTTCTATATCCTTAAGTAGCTATTTTTTCTGGGGTTTGAGAAGAACAGAGAAAAAAAGCTGGGGAAGACTAAGGGAATGCAGTTAGATCCTGTACTCTGTGTGAGAGAGTAACATTAGTTCCATGTAAGGGACAAGAAGAGGAGGAGGAGGATGGGGGTTGAAGGCAAAGGAGACAGATTTCCACCCAGATGTTATGCAGTATTACCTTCACAGCCTCCACTTTCCTTCGTAGCATGCTTTCCATCTCTTCAGAGAACTTCTTCACAAGCTTCAAGCCGTCCACCTCCTTAATCTTCAGACTGGACTCTACATCCTTGTACTTCTATTCAGAAGAAAGTCAAGAAGATGGTCGGTATATAAGAATTCTTATGGCATATGGTGGCCCCATGGATAGAGTGCTGGGCCCGAAATTAGGAAGACTTGAGTTCAAATACAGACATTTACTATCTGTGTAAGCCTGGGCAAGGCACTTACTTGTTGTTTGCCTCAGTTTCCTCAAATGTAAAATGGCATTAAATTAACACTTACTTGGCAGGGTTGTTGTCAGTATCAATTAAGATATTTGTTAAAAAAAAAATAAAAGCACTTAGCACAGTGCCTGAAACAATAGCAGACAATATATAAATGCTTGTTCCCAGCCATCACCATGTTTTGTTGGAATACTGCCCTAATTGGGGACATCTAGGCTCCAACTGGGGGCATCCACCTTGGTGACTAAGATTTAGACATGCTCCCTAATTATTTCTCAGACTCCATTAGTACAAAGCCCTAAATTTAGCACTTAATTATACACATGCTATCCCTTATACTTGGCAGAGGCTCTCCTCTCTATCTATAAAGTCTCTTCCTTTCAGGCCTAAGTCACACACTTCCTCCTCTGTGACCAAGTTGTCTGGGTTATTTTTCTGGTCTGATCCTTTGAACAGCTCCTCAGGAAAGCTGAGAAGGGAGGTGAATTTAACATAATGATTATAGAATCATAAATTTAGAACCTTAAGAGACCTCAGAGATTAATGAATCCTGCCTGGCTCTGCATTTAATCATTCCATTTCCTAAGGCTATGTTCAATTGCAATTATGACTTTAAACACAAAAACATGTTTAAGAAGATTGAACCATAATTTAAAAAGAAAGAGAAAATGATTTCTCCTGCCTCAAAGTTTTGGAAGCACTTTGTCGGAACCTCCCTTATGCCCTTATCACATTCTATCTTCTATCATATTCATTTTCGTTCAGCTTGAATTGATTAGAGCCCATTAGACTAAATGTACCTCAAGGACATTTTTTCATCTTTGTATCTTCATTTCTTTAAGGTGGCATTCCAGAAAAGCTTGGAGTCAGGAAGATTAATGTTAAATTTATTAGTAGTGTGGCTCTAACCTCTCTGGGCCTCAAGGAGTGCGCTAGGATACATCTACTGCCCAGATGGAGGGAGTCCATGTACTGGGAATTCTCTTTGCTTATGGGATTACAGAACCTTCTGGAGATAAATATCCCTAGTGCCCAGAATATTTAATACTGCCTTGTGTGGCATTTTTTAATTGCTTCATGTATGAAAAAGTCTTATCTCCTAATAAAGTTATAAGCTCCTAGAGGGTAAAGATGATCTTCTCAGTTTTTTATGTTTTCTTACCATAAACTACATTAGAGGGACAGGGATTAGCCCTGTGATTTCACTGGTATAGGGAAGTCCTTAATGAGAAACCTCTCTCTATGAGGCACATTGCCACCTCTTTTTTAAATTATAGTCTTAGAGAGTTCCACTGGGTTAAGTAATTAATTGCCCAAGGTTACACAGCCAGAATGTGTCAGAGACCTATTTGAACCTAGGTTTTCCTGGTCCTGTGATCAGCTCTCTATTCACAATACCATGTTATCTGTCATTTTATGTTGTACATTATATGTAATAATGAGAGCTCAATAAACATAATTTTATTTTTCTCTAATGATTTTGGAAGGCACCTTTATTGGTACAGTGCCCTAGAGTCTCCGGATTTGGACCTAGAAGGGACCATAGTTTAGCATGGCACTAAATGTGGAAATTAATTTAGGTAACATGATTTTTATATAATACTGGCTAGGCCCAACCATGAGCACTGACTATCCAATTATTTAAATTATTTTCTTTGTAACTATCTCTAAACAAGTTCCTTGGTAGATTGACTTCCAGATATTTTGTGCATTTTGTAGTTATTTTTAATGGGACTTTTCTTTGTATATTTTCTACTTGATTTTATTGTTGCTATATAGAAATACTATATAGAAAAAAATCCACAAAAATTGATTTTTGTGGATTTACTTAGAAATCTTACTATTTTACTGAAGCTACTAATGGTTTTACATAGTTTCTTTGCTGATTTGCTAAGGGTTTATAGGTAAACCATCATATTAGCATTACCTCCTTTTCTTAAAATAAAAATTTAAAATATTCATTAATTTATTTAAATACCAATGATAAACCAGAACATGTTAACATGAATAACCTGTTTTATGGAAAATAACTATTTAAAAAAAAACATTGATGAGAAGAATCTTTGTTTTTTACATTTTTTTCTAAATCTCTTTATGTCTGTTTTTTAAAATTTTATTTTATTTTTTTAATCAAATGCTTTATTAACTTCTAGTTTACATCATTTATTTCTACAAGATTTTGAGTTACAAATTTTCTCCCTGTTTTTCCCCTACCCACCACCCCAAAAGAGCAATCCCACTGGATATCCACTCCTCCAATCTGCTCTCTCCCATATCTTCTCCCATACCCCTCCAACTTTCCAGTAGGGCACGGTGGATCTCTATGTCCCAGTGCCTGTATGTCTTATTTCCCAGTTACATGTAAAATAATATTAATAATGGTATATACATATATATGTATATGTTTTCCTATTTCATTATATTTCCCTATACATACATATATATATTTTAAACATTTGATTTTAAAATTTTGAATTCCAGATTCATTCCCTTCCTCCCTTGTCACCCACCCTTACTGGGAAGATAAGCAATTCAGTATAGGTTGTACATGTATAACTATGCAAAAAATGTCCGCTCACTGTATTCCTCTCTTACCTCTTAATATCACCTTTTAGGTATCATCCCTTCCTATTAAATTGGTTCTCTGTCCTCTATCTATGTATACTTGTACACATATATACACACATTCACATATGTATTCATATGCCCATATACTCTCCTATACAGAAATCTATATATGTATATATATGCACATATATGTATACATATACATATTTCTATTCCCTTCAACTATTCTCATACTGAGAAAAGTTTCATCAGTTACAATGATGGTTTTTCCTTGTAAGGATGTAAATAGTTCAACTTTGATAAGTTCCTTATTTATTTCCTTATTTTCTATTTACCTTCTCATGCTTCTTGTATCTTAATGTCAGATTTTCTATTCAACTCTGTTTTTTTTCATCAAGAATGCTTGAAAGTCCTCTATTCCACTGAATGACCATATTTTCCCCTGAAACATGATATTCAGTTTTGCTGGGTAGGTGATTCTTGGTTTTAATCCCAGCTCCTTTGCCCTCTGGAATATCATATTCCAAGCCCTTCAGTCCCTCAGTGTAGAAGCTGCCAGATCCTGTGTTATCCTGATTGTGTTTCCACAATATTCAAATTGTTTCTTCTTGGCTGATTGTAATATTTTCTCCTTGATCTGGGAATTCTGGAACCTGGCTATAATATTCCTAGGAATTTTCTTTTTGGGATCTTTTTCAGGAGGGGATCAGTGGATTCTTTCAACCTCTATTTTGCCCTCTGGTTCTAAAACATCTGGGCAATTTTCCCTAAGAATTTCTTGAAGGATGATTTCTAGGCTTTCTGGTAGTCCAATAATTTTTAAATTATCTCTCTTGGGTCTCTTTTCCAGGTCAGTGGTTTTCCCATGGGATATTTCACATTGCCTTCTATTTTTTCATTTGTTTGGATCTGTTTAATAGTATCTTGATTTCTCAGAAAGTCACTAGCTTCCATTTGCTCCAATCTAATTCTGAAGGAATGATTCTCCTCATGGAGCTTTTGAGATTCTTTTTCCATCTGGCAAATTCAGCTTTTTAAGTCATTCTTCTCCTCATTGCCTTTTTGAGCCTTTTTTTGCCATTTGAGTTAGTCTATTTTTTAAGGTATTATTTTCTTCAGTCAGGTTGTTGACTCTCATTTCATAATTTTCTTGCATTGTTCACATTTCTCTTCCCAATTTTTCCTCCACTTCTCTTATTTGCTCTTCAAAATCCCTCTATGGCCTATAACCAGCTCGCATTTTTCTTGGAAGCTTTTGGTGCAGGAGTTCTGACTTTGCTGTCTTCCTCCTGTTCCATGCTTTGATCCTTTTTGTCCCCAAAACAGGAGTGTAAAATGGGTTGCTCTGCTTGCTTTGCTTGCTCATGGTGCCACTTGATTACTTGACTTTTGGGCTTTTTTTTTTTTTGCCACAGTAGGACTCTGCTACCAGACAGGGGAGCTTTGTCCCAATCACTGGGATTTTCTCAGCTGCTGAAGGTATTAGTTGGGTGCCCTCTCTGAAGCCTCCACATACTCTGGCAAGCTGGTCACACACCCCAGGACCTCCACCCTAGACTGCAATCCAGATCCAAGCAGGTTAAAGCAAGAGCGATTAACCCTCTGACTGGTTGTTTGGTCCCCCTACAATCTGCAGGCCAGGAGCTGAAGCTGCCATGTGGCTGCAGCTGCACTGCCCCTGCACGCCTCAGTCACTTCTCACCCTGGGGGCAAAGGCCGACCGTACTCCCAAACTACTAGATCCCAAAGTCCACACTGCACTGACCTCTCACTTTGTCCTTAGCATCTATGTGTTGATAATTCTGGAAACTGCCTCAGCCGCTGGTGATCTGAAGTCTCTCCAGCCGGCAGTTGGTCAGGCCCATAGTGAGGCTAAAACCTTGGGCTCTCTGGGGGCTGGGCTCAGCTCCCAGATCATTGTGTTGGCTACTTCCTGCCAGCCTGCCTGGCTGTCCTCAGTGGGAGGTTAGCTTCTCTGTGTCATTTTGTGGGTTATGTAGCTCCAAAGTTTCTTCAGAGTCACTTTTACATGAATTGGAGGAGGTGGAAGCAGGAGTCCTGCAGAAGTCCTGTTTCTACTCTGTCATCTTGACTCTGCCCCCCATTTCCTTTTTTTTTGCTTACATTTATACTTTTAGTTTTTTTTTTCTTGTTGCTATTTCTACAATCATGTAAGATAATAATAAGAAAGAAAGGCATTCTTACTTTATTCTTTTCTTTATTGAGAAAATTTTAATGCAAGGGTCCTTCATTTTTTTGAGTGTCATAGACCAATCTGGTAGTCTGGTAAAACTTAGGGATCCTTTCTCAGAAGAAGATTGCAAAGGAAACCAATCATACTGAAATACAATTGTCAAAATATTTTAAAAATAAATCAACAAATTCACAGATCCCAGGTTAATAAATCTTCTAGGATTTCTCTGTTGAAAATAATGCTAGCTTTTGGTTTTTGATATATGCTTTTGATCATTAAAAAAAAGAACAGAAAAGAATCTCAGAGATCATCTAGTCTAATCCCCTCACTTTTATGGGTAAAGAAACTGAGGCCTAGAGAAGTTAGTGGCACACCTAAAGTCACATATGGAGTAACAGAGCCAGGATTCAAACACAGATATTCTCATTCTTATTCAAACACAGATTTTTCAATGTCCTTTCCACAACTTTTTGCTACTTTTATTCATTTTTTATCAGCATCAGTTCTCACTGGATTGTCCAAGGGTGGAAGTACTATTTCATAGAGATATGTATTTAAGAAAATCCCAGTTAAGCCAGCATTGCTGTAGCCTATTGGTGCCAACTTGGGCAAAGCACACTGTATGCTTCCCAACTCTCCCTCCTCCCCCCCATGTTACAAAAAGTCATCTTGAAGGTGATTTGGGGAAAAGTAATTTTGTATATTTTAACATCAAGTGGTCCACACCCATTGACTTCTTGCCCCAAAACTGCCTCTCTGAATCACTGTCCAGCAGTCATCAGCAAGCCAGGGTCTGTTGTACCCTAGGGATACTGCTAGCTTTGGGACACAGAACTGTTAGCACATGAGTAATATGGCTTTCTACCTCTCTTCCAGTGTGACATATTTCCTTTAAGAAGATGTATCTTGTCAGATCTTGAAAACCTCTTTATGGAAAATCATTCTCCCCCTTCTCAGATTGTTATGAATATAAGCTTCCCAACCACAGGTCTTGCTGCTGCCAACAAAGCTTGTGCAGAGAGAACACTGGGTTCCCAGAAAAGAGTGGAAAGGTTACCCTGCCATGTCATGTCATGGTATTTGGTGAGGGCTTTTTTCATATAGTTTTACTTGGGGACCAAAAATTCAAGCCAACAGCTTTAATTTCCAAACCTAGTCTAGCATTAAGATTAACCAAAGTGTATCAGCAATGTGCTATAAGCTCTAGATTTGGAGTCAAAGGACCTGGGTTTGATTTAAGCTCTGCTACTTCCTAGGCCATGACCACTGGCAAGCCACTTAATCCTCCAAACAACAGTATAGAATCTTGCATCTATCCTCACTAAACATCATCTTTCCTTATCCAAGGGGTAAAACTAGATGATTTCTCAGGTCCCTTCTAGCCCTAAATCTTAGGATCCTGCCACCTCTTGACCTGTCTCTAGGCATACTATGCTATGCCAAGGACAGGGAACAGGGCTGGTCTTACACATGGTGTATAGTGTAAGGAGGCAATGTTATGTATATATACATAATTTTTTTTGCCTTTTTTTTTGGAAGGCAATTAGGGTTAAGTGACTCGCCCAAGGTCACATGGCTAGTTTTTGTGTTAAGTGTCTGAGGCCGGATTTGAACTCAGGTCCTCCTGACTCCAGGGCCAGTGCTCTATTCACTGCACCACCTAACCACCCCTGTATATACACATATTATATTCAAAACATATTATATGCTATTGTATAATACTGGCAAGTCCCAACAATGAGCATTGACTATTCAATTATTTGAATTTTTTTCTTTTGTAACTGGAAGGGACTTCAACTTAGTATGACACCAAATCTGGAAATTAATTTAGTCAATATTATAATTTTTATATAATGTATGTTTTACATAATATATGTTTGTATGTTCTGAAGTGTAAGAGGAATTTACCTTCCCCTAAATGCAAATAAGACATCCTCTACTCAAGTATGAAATTCTAAAGATTAAAGATTAAATTCTCTAATTAAATTAATTAATTAATTGATGGACTTAATTAAATAAAATTAAATTAATTAACTTTAAAAAATTAATTCTTTAATTAAATTAATTAAATTCTAAAGATTCATTCTTTTGAAAGGAATAAGCCTTTGTATAGTGCCTACCATGTGCCAGGCAATGTGATAAGAACTTTACAAATATCATTTTTTTGATCCTCTGTACAACAACCCTTACAAAGTAGGTGCAGTTATTATCCCCATTTTAAAGTTGAGGAAACTGAGGCAAAAATAAGGTAAGTGACTTACCCAAGGCCATACAGGTATTTTTTTTTTGTTTGTTTCTACATTTAGCGACATTGTGAAAAGACAAAGCAAGAAAAATAAAGTTTAAGAAAATCTGCAAAGGTTCAAGAATGTGATTCGCATATCTTCTTACCCTAAGAATTTTCACTCACCCTTTACATGTTTACTTTCTAGCACACTTCACCAAATACCTCTATACCCACTCTTAAGAATTGGTCTGGAGTGGGATTACCTTCTTTAGCAGAAGTGATCCAGAATATTTTGTCACCAAGGCATAGAGGTCTCCGCCAAATGCATCTGCCCAGAATTTCACCCTGCCAGGGAAGAGGGATATATTCATATTCACATAAATATGCTTTACTACCCCTGAAAGAATGGCTCTTTTCAAAGAAAGGGGACTAACATTTCAGCCATAGTCTGTAGACAAGTCTCATATAAAGAAGGAGTGATACCCAATGTTGAAGTAGTTACAGTCTAGTACAATGTCCAGGTACAGAACAGAACTGGCATCTGATGGGGATAAGAATGATAATAACAATATCTCATATTTCCATTTGCTTTGAGGTTTACAAAGTACTTTTCCCACACTAATGCAGTGAAGTAAATACTACTGATTACACCAGTGTGGAATATTACCAGGGCAGCTAGGTGGAACAGTGGCTTACACCTGTAGTCAGGAACACCTGAGTTCTAAGCTGGTCTCAGACACGTACTAGCTGTGTGACCTTGAGCAAGTCACTTAACTCTGCCCTAGTTCTTCATCTGTAAAATGAGCTGGAGAAGGAAATGGCAAACCACTCCAGTAACTTTGCCAAGAAAACCCCAAATGGGGTCACAGAGAGTAGGACACAGCTTAACAACAACAACAATAGTGGCTTATTCCTTGTATGGAAACTCTATCAATGATAGACATTTGGAGAGTGCCAGCTTTTTTTTAAACTAGGACATGTCCAAGCTGAGATTTCAGTTTTTCCATTATACTATGATTTTTCTGTCTGGCTTTGGATCTAGAGACAAGAAAGGAGGCCTTGGAAAAGGGGAGAAGGAAAGAAATGGGATAATAAGAGGACAATGTAGAATCATACAATGTTTAGCAGCCTCAGAGATTATCTAGTTCAACATTCATTTTACAGATGAGGAAACCGTGGTAACAGGTCATGGAGTCACAAATTCCAGGGCCGGGAGGGACTTCAGAGATAGGAGGTACAACTGATAGCTGAGCAAGAATGTTCCCTGTAGCGTATCCAGTATAAGACTTTGAATTCAGGGCAATGACATAGGCTTTGGAGAGAAGAAAGGAGGTCAGTGATAGACCAGAGATTTTGGGGAGGAAGTGAAACCTTGGACTAAAAGCAAACTCAAGAATTCCTTTAGTTACAGACCGAAAGAGTTTATTTGCTTCTTTGATGGTATATATTTATTATAATGGTAAATTTTGTGGGTGGTAATTGAGAGGGCTGGGGAAGTTATTGGGAAGTAGGACTTAAAAAAGAAATGAATCATTGAAACATTTAAAAAAGAGGAAAAAGAAGTCAACTAGTCCATTCTCCAGAACTACAGCCAACTCATCCTGGTCCATAATCAAAGAATAATAGCATGAGCTCTAAAAAATTGGGCTGGACCTGTATGTCACACTAGATATGCAAGGGTGGAATTCTAGTTAGGCATACAAGAGGCTGACTGTAGAACTCAGTTTACCATTTCTTTAACAAAGGACAATCGGGGTTAAACACAAATACTACTGAAATTCCCATTCAAGTGAAAATAATTGATTATATCCCTCCCGTAGGAGCAGATTTTGTGAAGAAGTGAGAGAGCTCAAAGGGTACTGCTACCTGAAGGGAAAACTGGGGGAGGGACATCAGATAGAACAAACTGGTACAGACTTCAAGAACCCAGGCTCACCTCCATACCCTGAAGGGAAAAAAGGGAGAGGAGAACTTTATTTTGGATTTAACCATAACCAAATTGTTAAAAATAGCCTAACCAATAACTCAAGGTGCTCTCTGATTAAAGAGATTAAATAGATAGGCAGCACTGTGTGATAGAAAGAAAGATGGCCACAGGAAGACCTAGACTGAAGACCCACTTCTGACTCTTGCTGGATGGCTTGGTGCTCTACGATCTGCAACTATAAATTGCGGAAGAGGCGCCAGTCTGCATAGGTAGTAGGGTTTTCATCATGTGGCAATTCCTTATGCTAGTGAAACCTCAGGCCAAGTCCTCTATCTCCAGGTGATTGTGGTTACAACATGCACTCTCCTTCATTATCTAACAAGGGCACCATTACTCCTGAGCATCACTCTAAATGAGCTTATGATGAGATAGATGTGTATCATAGTAATATGGACTATTAGTCCTGGGGATTAGTTATGCCTAATACCATTTATTGAGGAGGATTCCAAATATTTACAGCTGTGACTCCCAAAACTGATGAAATTTTGAAGGGGAGATTAGAACATGAGGTGGGGAGCTTTAAAACAGATTGGGGAAGAGAAACAAAGATGACTTGGGGGAAATGAAATATATATTGGGGTGGGAGGAAGGAATAGACCTCAGGGATTTTTAGAACTCATCTAATACAAATTCTCATTTCACAAGCAAAGAAATTGAAAGAATGTAAGAGAATTGAGATAATATGGACAAAATTGATTTAGAAAGGTTAGATTCTATGAATCTATGAAAACTCAGATTCTATGAATCTATGAAAACAGAAGTGACTTGCCCCAAATTTATGAAAATTATAAATCCTGGAGCTAGGATTACATACAGTAAAAAGGCTTATAGGGTAAATGGGAAGATGAACACTTACGTTTCCAGAGGTATCTTCTTTTGGCTCTGGGTGAAAGGCAGAAAAAAACTGATGATCAAATAAAGAAAAACCACCCTCTTCTGCAAGAAGGTCCGGGTGACCAATATTGGAGGGGAGTGAATTCTGGATGGAACACTGTCTGGATAAAAACTCAGGATGCCAGGCATAGTGCCCCTGCTGGGATGGTAGGAGTGGAGAGCCATGGGGCCCATCTAGGTCCGCATTGTATTATCCCCTTTCTGTTCTTGTAAACTAAGTGTACAAGTCCCACTTTCTCTACCAGGCAGCTTCTAAAGGACTTGGAGCTTCTCAGATGTGACCCAGAGCAGCAAAACTCATAGTAGTCGATCACAGGCTAGGATGGTTTAGAGAGACTAAAGATTGTCCTGTCTTCATTTGGTACTAGCCAGCAAGGAGTAGTATGTAGGGGAGGGAAGGGGAAATAGCAGGGGTCAGTGAGTGAAGCTCAGTGATGACGAAAACCTCTTAATCCTCCACTCCAATCTGCTAATCCCCAAAGAAACAGCAGGGATGGGGGAGGGACGAGATCACTCAGGATTGCCCTGCTTTTGGAAGATAGTGTTTCTTTCTTCAATCAGGGGTCAGAACCAGCCCTCCTACAACCCAGCTAAAAAGTCACATCATTTTTGCAGAAGTCTCCTCCAACCAAGATCGACATTTCTACCCCTCTTCTCTCTGCCCTACTATGGATTCAAGACAGTATCTAAACTAAACTAAACTAAAATAAACATCATTATTTATCTAAAACAAGAAGGGACACAATCCTAATGCTCTGGGATGCCTCTTAAGTAGGGATGAAGGAAAGAAAATTACCTGTACAAAATTATTGATTTGGGGATTGATTTGGGTAATATTATATTCTTGGAAAGGCAGCCTGGCATGGTAGATAGAGAGCTGACCTAGTAGTAGTCATGAAAACCTTGACTCAGCTTCTGTCTCTAATACATCCTGGCCATTTGACTTTGAGCAACTGTAAGGGTTATGGGATTTAAAGATCTCCCATGTCCCATGGACGTGCTGACATAGCAGAGCAAGAGAAAGTGAAAAGCCGAGCTAACGGTCCTGCGGTTGGCAGTTGGCGGCGGTTGCCTTTTTTTTTTTTTGAGTTAGGACTCCTGCTGAGGACTGCCAGGGGCTGGAGCTGCTGGGAGCACACTTCCAGGACACTGGGTGGTTGCTGTGAGTGGGGAGAGGAGGACCTTTGCCTGAGGTAGCCTGTTCTGTTTTAAAGGCTTGAAAATGTGGGTGCTTTCTACTTTATCTACCTGTGCCAATGTCATAACTACTCTGATGGCTTTCACTTTCTGGTTTTGGGACTCAGTCTTTTGGTATCTTAATAAATTTTCTAGTTTATTTCCCCAAATGGCAAACCTGATGTATTTTGTGATGGATAATTATATCAGCATATTTGTAATCTCTATAGGCATTGTGAATATGGCATTGCTGATACAGCAACTCACAGAACCTCTGAGGGACCCACTCAACTTTCTAAGACTCTTAATTGTGGTGGAGTTGCCATTATGCATTTTCAGGAAAAGTTTCTTCATCAGCATTTTCCTCTACCAATGAAATCACAGGTCCAAACCCAAAATTATATTCTTTGAAAGACAGATTGATGCTACAGTGTCAATGCCCTCTAAATAACAAGAAATATAGGGGGGGCAAATTTATTACTATCTTTGAAATTTATTTTGACTTTTGTTGATAAAGGGATGAAACTGTGGATTCTTCACTCATTCAAGGAAGCTATTTATACTTTAGCAGGAGGATATGCCTAACTATGGTTGTCATTTCATTTCTCTAAATCTCACTTCCCTCATCTGTATGTAACAGAGGACCTAGCCAATGAGAAATGAGTGTCCAGACCTGGGGGATATAGGTAATAGGAGAATAGAGAGTTTGCTTTCAGATGTGCACAATGGAGAACTCTGTCTACCAGAGCACGTGTGTAGATTCTGTGACTGTTGCCTGTTCACTTATTATATGATGATGAAAAGCTTTCCAATTGTCTGTGGAACCTGAACTCTGAATACAAAGCCTTCAGGATTGTGGCAAGCTTCCTGTTGGGCAGGGTGGGTGGCAGAGGTCTACACACCCTGCCTAGGCCAACATGATGGCATGAGTGCATGATGAGGCTACCTATTGTGTAGGGATTATTATTATTTTTTTGGAGGAGGGAAGGCAGGGCAATTGGGGCTAAGTGACTTGCCCAAGGTCACATGGCTAGTAAGTGTTAAGTGTCTGAGGCCGGATTTGAACTCAGGTTCTCCTGACTCCAGGTCTGGTGCTCTATTCACTGCATCACCTAGCCGCCCCCCAGAATTATTTCTTGAACTTAAGTGGGGTGTTAGAGGAACTTCTAAAGACTGGAAGAACACCCAGAGGTCTAGGAACTAGAAACCGTATTAGAGTCTTCTAGTGAGGGAAGAGAGCCCCCAAAGCAACCTGCTGGATTATGGCCCAGCACTAGATCAATATGGCAGCCAAGAGGTCATGTCCTGAAGCTAATCTACCTTTGGAAGTGAACTAGGTGGAATGAATGCCATTGACCTGATTCTCTCCAGCGACTGAGGTGGTAGAGAAAAGGATGTACTCATTTCAGTGGACTTACTATATTTGACTTTATCTTTAGGTCTTACTATATCTTCTCAGTAAAAGCTAATTGATGTTAATTGATTATGGGAGGATATCAGCAGGTTAAATGATACTGGGAGATATTAACTGGCATTGGGGATTTATCCTGGTGAGAATACAGCACAACAGGGTTTGAGACAAGAGCAGGATATAGCCAGTGACAAAAATAGCTCCTTCTGCCATTTCTGTTGTTGATGGGACATAATGAATTGCACAGGATAAACATACATGTGATCTCCTTAGCAAAACTCATTACATTATCTTCCCCTCCCCCAAACCACTTTTCTTTCAAACTTCCTTATTTCTGTTAAGAACACAATCATCTTTTCAGTCATCCAGGTTAGAGACCTTGGTTTGCTCCTCAGCTACACACTCTTCGTCACCCCACATTCCAATCTGTTGCCAAATCTTATTTTTATGTCTACAACATCTCTTGGGTCTTTACTCACACAGCCACCACCCTGGTTCAGGACCTCACCACTTCTTACCAGGACTAGCTTCCTAATTAGTTTTCCTATATCAAGTTTCTCCCTTCTGTCCTCCACAGAACTGACAAATTGATATTCCTAAAGTGAAGATCTGACCATGTTTCTCTATTCAATAGACTAGACTTCCTCTTGACTTTAGAATCATTTCATCTTTTTCTTATCTTTTGAAAATTTCTATTTTTGTAAGTTTTAATGTATGTAATAATTATTTCAGTAGTATATATGTAGACATTATAAACAATTTATTTTTGCGTTTTGGAGGGGGGAGGCAGGGCAATTGGGGTTAAGTGACTTGCCCAAGGTCACATGGCTAGCAAGTGTTCCATGTCCAAGGCTGGAGTTGAACTTGGGTCTTACTGACTCCAGGGCCAGTGCTCTATTCACTGCATCACCTAGCTACCCCCATAAACAATTTTTTACTGATAGGGGTGGGCAAAGGATTTTGGTGACCACTGGTGAAAGAGGTAATGATGCTTCATGAAGGAAATTAGAGATTCTGTGAGGTGGAAATGAAGGAAGAATATATTCCAGTCATGGGGAATGATCAGTGCAAAGGTAAGAAGACACATGTGTCATGTGTAAGGAACAGAGAGAAGTACAGTTTGGCTGGACTGCAGGATGTGGGAAGGGGATTGCTATATAGTGTAGCTAGACATGTAGGCCACTTTGTGTAGGATTTTAAAAAGTTAAACAGAGATTATTTTTGATCTCAAGGGAAATAGGAAGCTAGGAAGTTGGGAGGTAACATGGTGTAATGGGAATGGGAATTTGAAGATCTTCCCTGCCCCTTAATAAACCTGGAGGGAGTCTGAAGACCTCCCCTGCTCTGAAAGTAAACTCTGCCCCCTAATAGGCTGAATGTAATCACATGGAGCCTATGATGGAGGGAATTTGCTGAAGGGTGGAGCAGAGCCCACAGGAAGCTTCCCTGCTGTTGAAAGTAAACTCTGTCCCCTAATAGGCTGAATGTAGCCACATGGAGCCTTTGGTGGGAGGAGTTTGCTGAAGGGAAGCAGAGCCCCCAGGAAGCTAGTAGTTAGAGCTAGCCAGAGGATGGGGGAGAGAGGAACTCAGACAAGGAGATAGAAAGGTTTGTGAGTAAATATTGATCTTGTATTGGTTTGTGGGAAGGCTAAAGGATGCTGTGGCTCTATGTTATTATGGTTTCTGAATATCTTTGGTACTATGATGGAATTGACTTACTGGTTTTGGGATTCAGTTTTCTGGTGTCTAAATAAATGCTTCAGTTGTGTCCTCCACCTGGAGAATCTGGTATATTTTGTGATGAAACGGTCATGTGATATTTATAGACATGGTCTTTATCGTTTATCGTGATCATGGGTGCTGTGAATATTGCATTGGCGCTACACATGGTCAAATCCTAATCTTAGTCTTTGGTAACTATATGGAGGATAGATTGGAGCAGGGAAAAATGGAGGGAGACCAATTAGGAGCTCATTGCAACAGCTCAGGCAAGAAGTGATAAGGGCTTCAAGGTATAGGGTGTTAGCTGTGTGAATAGAAGGAAGGGTTGGATGTAAGAAATGTTACATTGATAGAAATGGCAAGCTTTGGGAATTGATTAAGGTTAAGGGACAGTTAAAAATCTAGGATAATGTTCTGGTTATAAACCTGAGAAATTAGAAAAATAGTAGTGACTTTGACATAGAGGAGAGAGTTTTTTGAGGGGAAAGAGTGCTGTTTTGAACATGTTGAGTTTGAGATGTGTCTGGGACATATATTTTGAAAATCATGGAGACTAGAATTATAGAAACCTTAGGAAGTCATTCAGTAAATGTTTAATAAGTCTTTACTTGATGCAAGGTATAACCTGCCATCTTTCTCCATAATCTCTTGCAAATAAGCTTGTAGTATATATTTGTGTTCCCTATGGATGCCACATCTTTCACCTTAGCAAAGGACTAATAAAAACAATCAGGTATTTGCTGGCTTGGCAGTTTCTGGACTCTTCTGGTGTCCCTGTTGTAGTGACTGCTTTTCTTCATTGAACCTCTATAAGAAACAATAACCAAAATAGAAAGTAACTGAGTCCTAAGTGTGGGAATCATTTCTTTATCTGTTGTCTGTGTGCTGCCATCCAACTAATCCTTGACTAGTTATAACAAATATAAAAGTTCACATGAAATTCAAAGGTGAGGTAAAAAGGGAAAACATTGTGTATAATTATAGCATATTCAACTCTGAGAAATGTGAAAATGGGTAGAGAAATTGATTTTGGTTACCACCATTTCTTGCAGAAGTTTAACTGATAGGAAGTTTGTAGATGTCTCAGCAGCTTTGTGCTATTATGTCATAAGCATGTATTTGAAGATGTTTAGAAGGTACCTGACAAGGCAAACAACATCATCAAAGGTACATTTGAATTTTTGAGGTTTCTCTACTGCCTTCTCTCTTCAAGAAAATATTCACTACACACACACACATATATATATATGTATATATATATATGTATATATATATATATATATATATATATATATATATATATCTGTATGTATCAGCCTGAAGCTTTCATTTCCTAATCCCAAACACAATTCTTCCTAACGTTTTTCACCATCCTCCTTGTACCTACTTTCAGGTTGAAGTTATAAGCTATTACAGTCAACAATTACATGTTACTTGGTTCAGACTAGAGGATCTTGCTAAGTTCTTGCCCAAATTTCCCTTCTTTGTCCTTGTAATGGGAATGTAAATTTTGGCTAAAGTGCACCTGGAGCCTGGGGTGGGAGGCTTGTTTTTCAGTAGATACTTCTTGATTGGCCAGTGGGTCTAGAAGGTTGTTACATTCTCTGAGCCAGGAGAAGGCTATATAAGCCCTGATGTGTAGCTTTGTTTTGGGGGCTCACTTTGAGAAGTGTTCTGTGATTTGATATGGATTCTGGGAAGCCGTTGTCTGGATCCACCTCCCCCCCC
>NW_027185867.1:6706763-6720330 GCF_028583685.1 Petaurus breviceps papuanus | reverse complement strand
GGGGTGCTGACCTTTTTCCCCTGAACTAGGTAAATGATACATATCTGACTGATTAAAGTAAGCTTGTTAACCCATTTTGAGTTGCTTTCCTTTATCAAAGCAGATCCAAGAACCTGTATGGGCAGCCACCCTGAGGACGCTTGGGGTGCTTGCTGCTACAGTCCTTCATATCAGATATTGGTGTATATGTTGCTGTTTTCTTTATGGTCTTTTTGTCTATGTTGATCAAGAGCACAAGGTGACATGACCAAATATCCTCTGAAATAGGTTTTTTTTTGCCTTTGGATAGGAATTTATTCCATCAATTTCTTTATTTGCCTTTCTGAGAACCTGTGAGCCATTTTTATCTTTAGATGAAAATTCTTTGTTTTCTGGCTTCTTTTATAGAGAGATTATAAATATTCAGCTCCTTCAGAAACTTTTAAATTCCTTTGTCATTAGATTAAGAACTCCACTTTACAGCATCAATAGTTAAATTAATGCTTACTGAAAAGAGGAGATGATCAGGCTAGTGCAGAATTCTGGATCTGAATAGAAGTTGTGGGTTCAAATCCTAGCTCTGCCACTTACTCTTACTATTTATGTGATTGTGTGACCCCAGGCAAGTCACTTAACCCTGTTTGCCTCAGTTTCTCATATGTAAAATGAAGCAGAGAAGGGAATAGTAAATCACTTCAGTATCTTTGCCAAGAAAATCCCAAAACAGGTCACGAAGAATCAGATATGACTAAAACAACTCAACAACAATATGTGGTTATATACAAATTATAACATTTTTAGTTTCATCTTCTATAAAATGGTTTCAGTTTCCTCATCTAGAAAGGGAAGGTTTTGATTAGATTACCTCTAGGTAATCTTAACCCTTCCAGGTATAAATTTAGACTGATTCTTAGTACCATCTGCTCCCTTTTTAGTTCACTGTCTCTGAATTGAATTGTTAAATTTATCCACTATATATCTTGGAGTGTACAGCTTTCAGGTTTTTTTTTTAATTTCTGGAGGCGATCTGTGAATTCCTTTAATTGAAATTTCATTTTCTATGTTCAGAAGCTTTGAATAGTTCTCTTTTATTATTTCCTGCATTATGGTGTTAAGTTTTTTTGTCCTATCATGTTCTTCTGGGAAATCTATGATCCTTAGGTTGCCTCTATATATCTTGTTTTCAAGATACATACATTTTGCTTGTATGTTAAGCACTTTTTTCTTTTAATATTATTGTTTTTTGCTTCTCTTCTTCTAGATTGTCTTTCACTTCTGTGCATCAGCCTTCCCAATCTATTATTCCCTCTATTGTTTCTTTGGTGAAGTTTGCCATTACAGATCCCAGTTTTTCTATTCTATCCATTATTTTTTCTGTGCTAGACATTAATTCTGCCCTTACAATTCTCATTTCTTTTTTGATCCATTTAGTAACAAATGTCTTGTGGAATTTTAGAACATGGAATCACAACACACTGAGACAGGAGATATTTTATCTTTGGTATACAATTTCTGTTTTGGAGAGGTTTAAGAGGTCATGGGGATCAGAGAAAATGTCTAGTTCTCAATTTTGTTGTTCACATGCTCCAGAACTCCTTGGTTCACTGTCAAAGCCACTTTGTGGCTGCACAAAACCATCTAAAAATTTTGTCTTTGGGATGTTGATCCTTTGAAGAATCTGGAGCTGCTCCCATTGTCCCATACCTTATGGGGGAGATACAAAGTTCTCTGCCCATCTATCAGATTCCTATTGTGGTATACCCCTAATCTTTCCCTAGACAAAATCTTATGCTTATACATTTGGGTGTTAATACTATTCTAATCCAGCATGCAGAATATCCTTGGAAGCCTTGGCCTGGAAACCAGCCAAACCGGGTCACTCACTATTTCCTTTACACACTCCACACTCTACTGTCTTGCTGTTTATTTTCCTCCATGCTTTCCCCATTTTTCTACCATTCTAATCCTCCTGCCCCCTTACCTTCTTCCACCTCTTTAATCTTCCCTTTTCCCTCATTTTCTACCATCTCCACCTAACCTCTGAAGCACAATTTATATCCTACCTTCTCTAGGAGCTGACTTTTTTTCCTCCTCAGACCTCACCTTTTTAATGTGCTTTTCACACCTACAGACTGCATGTAACATTCTGTTGTTTGCAGCATGTGATTCTTGGGGAACTATAATGGTGCAAGCAGTCCAAGCTGGCTGATGTCCTTTCTTAAGCCTACTGGAAAACAACAACATACTAATAATCCAGCAAGGAAAGAAAACATTTGATTTGCCCTGGTACCAGATGGCTTCTGCTTGAGCCACTAGCCAACTGATCTCTCCAAAGTTCCCTCTGGTACATGTGTAGGATAGCCTTCTCAAATGCTACAGTATTGCCTCTGGTATCACAGGACGCTCAGCCTGAAAATGCCTAGTTAGTTCCACCACAGCAGAAGTGCGCAGCTGCAAATGCTGGTGCTGGACAGATTAAGTTATGCCAGCTGGATTCAGAACTTTGCTAAAGGGTGATATGGAATATTGCTCAAAATATTACAAATGTGAAACTTATTACTCTAGGGCCCTGACCCCATCTGGAATTTCTTCTGTCAATACAAATAAGAAACCACATTCATAGAACACAGACACTTAACATACTTTGACCACTTTATTGACTGTAGCAAAAATGAAAGGAAAAATATTAAGCATTTACATGTAGCCTTGTGCCATCTTCCCAAACTCCTACTTACACTCTCAGTTCTTCATAAGGATTCCTCAATTCCAGTTACCTACAGATTGGGGAAAGGGAAGAATGAGCAAAGAGTTTGTGTCTGGGTCTCTGGCCACAGAATACGAAGAAGGGAAGGTAGGGGAATGATGGGGAAGTAGACTGGCCTCCCTGTTCCTGGTTCACCAGTCCATCAGATTCATAACAGCTGACAGTTTCAGGTTATTATAACACTTTCTCCTCCTCAAGATTTAATATTACCTCTGCCATAGGGTTTCAGTAACCTCCATGGTGCTAGCAGGGGTGTGGGAGGGGCTGCTTCCTCCTCTGGTCCTGCTGATCAAGTTTATAAGTAGCAGGAAGCATCATTTTTATCACAGTGACTTTATTTCCTGTCCCCAGTATGGCCACCTGGTGGATTCTGCTTCAATGTTAATGGAAAAGCAGGAACTTTAGACCCAAAGGCACAATTAAAAGGTAATATGGATGGGAAGCCTCACAAATGGCTGAATATGAATGTGATATAATGTGTTGTAAGAAATGAGGTAATAGATGATTTCAAAGAGATATGGGAAGACATATTATGCAGAGTGAAGTAAGCAAAACTAAAAGAACAATTTACATGACAGCATCAATAAGGGAAAAAGGAATGATTTTGAAGACAAACTGATAATTTATATAAATATGTTGACATATGTATATACACATATGTGTATATATATATTGTGTGTACTTGTAACAAGAAATTTGCAAGGAGATTTCTATCTAAAAAAGAACCCCTTTAAAAACAGAGAGGTTTATTGGGGGTGTGAAGTGAAGTATTTCTTGATTTTTCAGATGAGGTCACTGTTAGTTTGTGTTAGTTGTTTTACTTTGTTAAAAGAGTTATGGACTGGGAGTAATCTGGCAATGTTTTTAGTATAAAGTCAACAAAACTTAAAAAATCAAATTAGCTAATGGTTTGTCTTATTTTAATGTTTTTTAAAATTTATTTTATCATTTTAATGTTTTTAAATACTTTCTTTGATTTTCAAAATGACTTTTTTGTGTGTTTAATTAGGGCTTTGATTTTTTTTTTTTAAAGCAATTGGGGTTAAGTAACTTGCTCAAGGTTACACGGCCAGTTATTATTTCTGGGTGTGGTGCTGAGTATCTGAGCCCGGATTTGATCCAGGTCATCCCAACACTGGAGCCGGTGCTCTTACTCGCTGAGCCACCTGGCTGCCCCTAAGCAATTGGGGTTAAGTAACTTGCTCAAGGTTACACGGCCAGGTGTTTCTGGGTGGGTGCTAAGTGTCTGAGCCCGGGATTCGATCTCCAGGTGTTCTCAACACTGGAACCGGTGCTCTTACTCGCTGTGCTACCTGGCTGCCCCGGCTTTGATTTTTTTTTAAGGGCTTTGCTATTTTTAAAAAAAAAGTTACACACCCAATTCACCAATGTGTTCTTTCTCTTTTCTGTTTATGAAAATGTTTAGAGATAAAATGACCCGTAAGGACTGCTTTGGCTATATCCCAAAAGTTTTGGTATGATTTTTGTTATTTTTTTAAATAAAATTATTATTTCTATGACTTGTCCTTTGTCCACACATCCTTTAAGAATAAATTAGTCTCCATTTAAATTAAATTTGAAATTTAAATTCTGCTTTTATGTATTAGTTTATGAATTTTTTTATGCTTTAGCATAAATTTTTGCAATTCATGTATACCCACGCTTTTGATATCTATATTCAGTAGCTGACAGAGCTCTCTCATATCTAACTTCTACAATTCTATTGTTTTGTTTTTGCTAAATTTTATCTGGGTCTGAAATGGATATAGTGTGGTCTCAACTATTAGTCTGGTTATCTGCTTCTCCTTATCGCTTGATTAGTTTTAACTTTAGGTACTTAAGTGCTATGCCATTTGGTGCAAATACATTAAGTATTGATATTATTTCACTTTCTATGGCACTTTTAAGCAAAACATGCCCCCCCCCCAACTCTTTTAAAACATGTTTATTTTTATTGTTGCCTTGTTTGATATTATGATTGCCACTTCTGCTTTTGGGGGATTTGCTGTAAGTGTAATAAGTTCTGCTCTAGTTTCATTTTGAATCTGTGTGAATATTTCAATTATTTCTTTTAAACAACATATAGTTGGATTGTTTTCTAATCCATTCTTCTATCCTCCATTTTCTGGGTAAATTCTTTTCATTTACATTCATAGTTATGATTTTTAAATGTCTTTTTTTTCCTCCACCATATCCTTTCATAACTTTTTCTTTGCTCCTCACCTCCCACTTTCCAAAGAAAAAGAGGGTGGTAAAAAATAAGGAATTGTATCAGTATTAGTAGTCTATAATTAGAATGGTGTGATCCCACTCTTTTGCCCCTCCTCTCCTTACCCAGACGAGACTCTGAGCAATGATTCTTATACTTTCCCTCTTTTTAATGTCCCCTTTATGATTCTGAGTTACAATTCATTTTACTTGTGACCATTCCCTTCCCAAATGTACCCTCCCTCTGAAGCATCTCCTCCACATACCCATCTATTTCCCTGTTGAATTTAATGTATTTCTACACCAAAATCTTTGTGTATGTATGTTCAGCCCTTCTTTGCCCAGTTCAGATAAGAACAATACTAATTGTATGCCTGTTTTCCCATCCTTTCTCCAGGTTCATATATTTTTCTTCTGGTACACTGTAGTTATTTTAAAATTTTCTGTCTAATACATAAATTGATGCTGAGTGAAGAGAGCAGAACCAGGAGAACTCTGTACAGAATTACAAACACATCACCTGTGTGATGACTAACTTTGATAGACTGGGCTCCCCTCAGCAATACAAGGTTAGAAGACAACTACAAAAGACTCAAGATGGAAAGGGAGGGACATCCAAATTCAGAGAAACTACAGAGTCTGAATGCAGACGGAAGTGAACTACTGGCTCTCTCTCTTTTGTATTTTGTTTTGTCCCTTCTCTCTCATTGTTCACTCCATTGGTTATAATCCTTCTTTACAGATTGACTAATGTTTAATGTGAAGGTATTTGCAGAACCTATATTTGATTGCATGCCGCCATGGTGGGGGGAGGAAAAAGGGGGAGAAAAGTTGAAACTCAAAGGATTGTGGAATTGAATGTTGTAAACTAGAAGTAAATTAAATAAATTTTTAAAAAATTTCCTGTTTAGTGTATTCCTTTTTCTCTTTCTTAAAACCAACAAAACATAATGAAACCCCACCTAAACTCTGAATTTTTCTTTCTTTACTCTAACCCTAACTCAGAGCTGCATAACATATGACCCTTGAGCCACTTGCTGCCTGCCAAAGGATTTCTGGTGGCCACTACCCCTCCCTCAAATGTAGGGTTGTCACTGCACACTGCTGTTTGTCACATGACCCACAGCAAGCAACTATTGTCAGTCTACCTCTAGTCTAACCTATCTGGGGCCCTAAGAAGTTTAACCTATTTTTATTTTGGCCCCTACCTATTGCCAAGTTGTCCAAGTCTGCCCTAAAGGATAAGATAGTGGGATTCTGAAAGGACATGTGTCTCTTCTCCCCTTATTAGAATGATCATCATCATCATTTAGCTCTTTCCTAATCCTTAAATAGAATTACATTTCTAGGTTCCCTTGCCTTTTTTGCATTTCAAAAATCCTACTCAGTGCTGCTATTTAAATATCATACTCGAATAATCATATTTGAAAGTCCTTTATTTTTTTTTTAAAGTCCATTCTTTTTCCTGTAGGAATATACTTATTTTTTTCAGGATAAGCTATTCTTGGATGTAAACCTTTTTCTTTTGCTTGCTGGTATTTTATTTTGCAAGATTTCTTGCCTTTTCATAGTTGTGGTATAGTGCTATGTGATGCCGACTGTGGTTCCTTAGTACTTCATGTCCTTTTTTTCTGGTTGATTGCCATATTATTTTTCTTTGACTTCCAAGTCCTAGATTGTGGCTATGGCATATTTAGATACCTTCAAATTGGGGTTTTGTTCAGGAAGTAACACTTTCCATTTTCCCTTTGCCTTCTGGTTCTGATAGTTCTAGGCAGTTTTAAAAGTGATTTCATAAATGTCATCCAGGCTTTTTGTTTGGTTGTTTTTCATGGAGTCTGTTAAACGGCCTGTCTTTATCCTGTTTTCCAGTTCACTTGTCTTTGACAATACTTTTGTTGTTCAGTTACATCTGATTCTTCCTGACCTGATTATGGGTTTTTCTTGGTTTGTGAGTGGTTTTCCATTTCCTTCTCCAGTGGATTAAGTCAAATAGAGGTTAAGTGACTTTCTCAGGGTCACAAACCTGGCACTAGAGGCTGGATTTGAACTTAGGTCTTCCTAACTCCAGGCCCAGCCCTCTATCCATTGGGCTACCTAGATTCCTCCAATAGATACTTCATATGTTTTTATAATTTTTTAAGTTTTTTGTTTTGTCCTAAAATTTTGTTTCATTGAATCACTGAGTCCTCTTTATTCCAGCCTATTTTTTTTTTCAAGGTACCTGCTATGGGTCTGGTTTTCTACTTCTTAAACTATTTTTATTCTTCCAATTTTTTCCCTCAAAAGATCTATTTAAAAAATCTCTTGCTACATTTTTTTTTTTATCATCCACACATGCAGTCTCTTGTGGCTAATCTATCCCTTTATTGGAAATTCTCCTTACATTTATTGTGGAATTATTCTTTTCTTCTGAATTAACATTTAATGGAATAAGGAATTTTCAAGTTTTTTTTTTTTTAATGAAAAGACCAGAGCTGAGCAGGAACTTTGAAATACAAACACAAGAGTCCAGAGAAACCTGGAAAGGTAAATTCAGGTACATGTATTATAATGGAGTACTAACATTTTAATAGAGAAAGTAGAAATAATTGTTCTTTCAGAACCATAATGATTTCAAAGGGCATCATAAGAAAAACAGAGGACTTACATATGGATTCGTGTTATTTTTAGAACATTATAATGGGAAAGAGAATGGCGGGGGGGGGCGATGGCATAAAATATACTAGTGTATACAGGATGAAAAAGGAGGGTGGAACTTGCCATTTATTAAAATTGGGGTACATGAGAAGAAGAGTTATAGCAGCCCAGTGTTTGAAAAACCCCAAAAGACAAACAACTGGGGAGGGACTCTTTTATTGGACAAAAAACTGCTGGGAAAAATTGAAAAGAGGTGTAGATCAACATCTTAAACTATATACCACAATAAATTCCAAATAGAGAAATGATTTAAATATAAAAGCTCATAGTATAAAAGAAATTTAAGAATGGAAGATTATATTTTCACAACTATGTTTAAGGAGAAAATTCATGAGACAAGGAGTAAGGGACATTATAAAAGACAAAGTAGTAGAAAATTTCAATTACATAAAATTAGAAAGCTTTTGTACAAACAAAATCAACTCTCCAGAATAGAAAGAAAAGGTTGGATTAGGAAAAATATTTCTGCATCTCTGACAAAATTTTGACATCAAAATGTACAACGAAGTGACATGAATTTAATAAGACAGACATCTGTATGATTATAAAGTTTAGGAGGGACCCCTAAAACCTTTTCTCCTCTTTGTGACCTTCATTTCTTCCCCCCCTCATCTATTTGCCAGGCTATCATGCCTTCACTGGCTACATTATTCTACCTATCTTGACCCCTTGGGTAAATCAAATCAGCTCTATAATAGCCTTCACCCGATTCTTTTGCCTCTCATGTCCTATCACCAATAACATCTTGTAAAGCCCCAACCTTGGATTAATCTATCTCCTGCATCCTTTACTCCTATTTACAAGTTGCTAAACAGACCTAGGGGAAATTACCAGTTGTTCCTTTTTACTTTTCTAAACCCACCATAATCTAGCCTTGTAAATCATCTGGAACCACCCTCTCCAAAGTTATGGTATCTTAACTGCCAAATATGATAGCCTTTTCTCAATCTAGATCCTTCCTGACTTCTTCAGTATCTGACATTCTCAATAAACATCTTCTGGACATTTTTTCCTTTACAGATTTTCCTGAATCTGCTTTTTCCTGCTGCTTCTTCTCCCTGTCCTTGCCTCATACTCCTTTGCTGGCTTTTCATCCATGTCACATTCACTAACCCTGGGTGTTTCCCAAGGTTCTGTCCTCATCATCTCCCTTCTCTTTTCATTTTATAATATCTTACTTGGCCATCTCATCAGCTCCTGGATTCAACTGTCATCCCTATGCAGATGATTCCCAGATCTGTATATTCAGTCCTAGTTTCTTTGCTGAGCTACAGTCACTCCCAGTCTCCAAAGTTGCCTCTTGGATGTCTTGAACTAGATATTCTATAGGCATTGACTGCTCTTTCTTCTTGGATGTTCTCTTCTCTGATCTTTCATGTTACTGCTCTTTTGTACCTAACCACTTCTTCTTAGTCTTCTTTGTCGGTTCATCATCCACATCATGCCTCCTAACTGTAGGTTTTGCCCAAGGCTTTCTCCCAGGTCTTACTCTTCTCTCTTTATACCCTCTTTCCCTCCCCCCCTTTTTTTTTTTAAAGCAATTGGGGTTAAGTAACTTGCTCAAGGTTACATGGCCAGTTATTTTGTGTGGGTGCCAAGTATCTGAGGCCGGAACCGATCCCGGGTCTCTTACTCACTGCGCCACCTGGCCGCCCCATATACCCTCTCTTTCTGACTGTATCAAATTCTACGAGTTTAATTATTATCTCTAGGCCAATGACTCATAGACTTTGATACATATACACATCTAGTCTCAGCATCTCCCTTGAGTTTCAATCCTGAATCACAAATTGACATTTGGACATTTCAAATTGGGTATTCTAGAGGCAACATAATCTTAACACTTCCGAAACTGAACTCAACGTTTCCTTCTTCCATATTTCTCTGTTTCTGCTGAAGGGCACTACCTGACACATACTAAGTGCTTAAGAGAGGTTCATTGATCAAAGGCAACACCATCAGTCACCCAGGTTTATACTCTTGGAATTATTCTCGAGTCTTCACTGTCCTTCACTGTTGCCCAATCTCACTATTTTTTTTTTTTTACCGCTACATATCTCAAATATTTCTGACCTCCTTTTCTTACACAACCATGGTTTAGGCCTTCATTGCCAGTGTTACTGCAAGTCTCCTAAATAGTTCCCTTGACTCTAGTCTCTCCCCTTTCCAGTCCATCCTACATAATAATACTGCCAAGGTGATTTTTTCCTCAGTGCATAAATGACCATGTCAACCTTCCACCCCCCCCCCCCATATAATAAATACCAGTCACTTTCTGTTGCCTCTAGGATCGGATCACACAGAAACTTCTCTGTTTAGCTTTTAAAGCTTTTCACAACTTGGCCTCAACCTGTTTTTTCCAGCCTCATTGGACATTACCCTCCTGCACTCTTCAGTCCAGCCAAACTGGCCTCTTTGTCCCTCACCCATGACATTCTAGCTTATATCTAGGTGCCGCTGTGCTGGTTTTACTCTGTGTCTAGAATGTACTCTTTTCTACCCTCACCTCCCAAATCACTCTTTTTCTTCAAAATGTAGTTCAAATACAACCTTCTAATTCAACCTCTAGTGCCCTCTCTTCCTAATTGAGCTATTCTGTATATATTTATATTTATTCACTTCATATTTATGTTGTATTTATATGCTCTCTCCTCCTTTGGAATATAAGCTCTTTGTGAATAGAAATCATTTTACTCATTGTGCCTAGCACATTAACAGATGTTTAATAAATACTTGTTGACTATTGTTTGATTGTTTATCCAAGGTCACATAGGTAGAAAGTGTCAGAGGCAGGATTTGAACTATGCTATACTGTCTTAATATATAGATAAGTGGTCAAATGATATGAACAAAGTTTTAAAAAGAAATGCAAACGTTAATAATCGTATGAAAAACGATCCATATTAGTAATAATAAGAGTAATGCAAATTAAGATAACACTCAGATATCATCCAAACATCAATTTGGCAAAGGTGATAAGATATAGTTAATGGTGGAGATACTTTGGGAAAACAGGCACAATAATATACTACTGGTGGAGCCATAAATTGGACCAAACATTCTGGAAAATAATTTAGAATAATGCAAGAAATATTACTAAATTATTCATATTCTTTGATTTAATAATCTTACTACTGAGTTTATATGTCAAGAAAATGACAGAAATAAAAGTCCCATATGTGCCAAAATATTTGTGACAGCACTATTTGTAATGATGAAAAGATGGAAACAAATTAGATATTGATCAACTGGGAAATAGCTCTACTACTAACTAGCTGGATGACATGAGCAAATGACTTTTCTATTGGCCTCAGTTTTCTCATCTGTAAAATGAGTTTGGATTAGGTGATTTCTAAGGTCCTTGAATCTATAACTGGAAGTACTGCATGAAG
Source organism: Petaurus breviceps papuanus (assembly GCF_028583685.1). Lineage (NCBI taxonomy): Eukaryota > Metazoa > Chordata > Mammalia > Diprotodontia > Petauridae > Petaurus > Petaurus breviceps. The sequence goes on along the minus strand of NW_027185867.1, from coordinate 6,709,287 downwards.
TCAGAAGAAAGGAAGAGCAATGTGTACTAGTGTGAGCAGAAAAATCAGAGAAGACTTCATGGAGGAAGTAGTAACTGAGTCAGGACAATTATGGCTGCGGGGGAAAAAGGAAAGAGAGGGAAGGCATTTTACGTAGGGGGGACAACATGAGTGATGCCCTCAGGAGATGACTTGACATCTTTCGCTGTTGTATTTTCTTCTCTCCTATGCTATAGTACAGTGCTGAATACAAGCAATAAATTCACTGGATTAATCTACAATTCTACCATATACATTTAATAATAGAAATACAAGCAGCAGCATGGTTTAGTGGATAGAGAACCAGAGTTGAATTTAGGAAGATTGGGTTCAAGTCTTGCCTTTCTTCTGTTTAGCTGTGCAACCATGGGCAAATCACTTGACCTCTTAGTGATGCCCCCCCCCTCCCCTGCCCAAACAACTCCCTAAAAAACAAACCATAAGTTACAAATGAGCTGCCAATCTTCAGAAGAAAGAATCTGCATACTGGGAATTCCTCTACAGATCCACATTCCCCTCCTCCAAAAGATGCAACTGGCCTAATTCTAAGAACTTTGCTTTGTCTAATTCACCCTTACATTTTGCTTCATTATTTCTACTTTATTGACACAAGAAGAGGTTCATGCAAGCATGAGAAGAGAAAGAAACCTCTCATCCTTTGCTGCAGGACATGTACAAACCTGCTTCTCTAAACTTTTCTATATATGTTGGGGATACTATCATCCTCCCAGGCACTCAGGTTAATAATCTTGTCCTCACAATTTCTGTTGCCAAGTCTTGTTCACACGACCAAGCTCTTTTATCCATCTTCTCTCCACTCACATAATCATGAACTATTCTAATTCAGACTCTTATCATCTCTTGCCTAGATTATTGAAATAGCCTCCTGACTGGTCTTCCAACTTTCAATAAATAAAAAGCAGTTTCATATAAACTTAAAACTAATTATTCAATAAAATACTGAGAAAGCTCACCAAACAGTTAGTTCCATGCGATAAAGTGTCTGCTATAATTTGATAGAGGAAGAGAGAGAGAGTGGGGGAGGCGGCAGGGAAGAGTTGTATCTGGGTAGACTAGGTACTGATGAAAAATAAGAGCTATCTGGTTGTTGGTTTTTTTTTTTTTTTGAGGCAATTGGGTTAGGTGACTTGCCCAGGGTTATACAGCTAGAGTCTGAGACTGGATTTGAACTCAGATATTCCTGATTTCAGGGCCAGTGCTCTATCCACTGCACCATCTAGCTACCCCAGCCATTAGTTAAAAGAAGGGCTGGAATATCTGTCCATAAAGCATGGTGGCTGACCACCCACAAGGAACTAAGGATCTTATGAGTTCATCAGAACATCGTAATTCTTGCTTGCAAGCCTCAGTACAGATCGCATTTCATGTTGGAACAGGGATGACATCCAGATGACACACACAGGTGGGTCACACCTGAGCCCAGTTTTCATAGGGTAATTTAAACATATTTTCTTTGGCTTGATATCACTTATTTCATGGATAAAGGCATTTATTTATAATCAAATCTCTTAGAAACCTGAGAGAAAGCTGGGCACTAACATCACCATAAAGCCAGAAACTTCTTAGGGAAAAAAAAAAAAGAACTTTTAGTTAGAGAGTCAATATCCCTCATTCCTTTGTTTCATACCCAAGAGAAAGAGGATCTCATCTTAAATATCACCCCAGAATTCTGACATAAATGAATTTCCATTATAATCAATAGATAAATACCAGAAACCAGCACTAGCCTGGGACTCTGACATTTTTTTTCCTTTTTTTTAAAGTTGGTAGATTTGGGTGGGTGAGCTTGAACTCTAAGCAGAGATTATGTCCAACTCATTTGGTACTATGTGGAGAACAGTGCTACGTATAGGATAAAGCTTAATGGATGGTGGTTATAGTGGACAAAAAGTTGTTGAATATATTTCACTTAATAGGACCTGATAAAAAAAGTGAGGCCCTTCTTTAAATTCTTCACCTCAGGTACATTTTGAACATCCATCCATTGCAAAGTATTATATTTATTCTCATCTCCCTCTTCACTCAGGTTAAAAAAAGGGAAAGTTTATTCTAAGAGGTTCAAGAAACACAGTTAATCTTAATTGTGACCAAAAGATGAATGAATTTGTTGAAAATCAAAAAATTTTGCCTTCATAACAAAGCCAATCTTGTTCCTGATTTTCTCTGAATCTTTTGGAAACAACAGACTAATTCAGTTGTGGAAATGCTTTTTGTGCAGTTAGCAGCAACATTTAAGTCTTTACCAAAAGAGAACACAATTAAATGTTGTTTGGCTCAAAAAAAATAAAAAATTAAAAAAAAATAATAAAAGAATAAAAAAAAATAAAAAAGGGGCAGCCAGGTAGCACACCAGCTCCAGTGTTGGGATGACCTGGGGATCAAATCCAGGCATAGACACTTAAGCACCCACCCAGAAACACCTGGCCGTGTAACCTTGTGCAAGTTACTTAACCCCAATTGCTTAGGGGTGGCCAGGTGGCTTGAG
>NW_027185867.1:6572820-6706753 GCF_028583685.1 Petaurus breviceps papuanus | reverse complement strand
ATAACTGGCCGTGTAACCTTGGGCAAGTTACTTAACCCCAATTGCTTTAAAAAAAAAATGTTGTTTGGCTTTCTTAATACTCAATTAGTAGAATTATAAGACCATGTGTTGGAAGGAACTTTAGAGGGGTCTGCGTGTGTCTATGGCTATGTGTCAGCTGGGCTAATGGCAGGGCATAAACAGTGATAGGATAACAAGAGTTAATCTCTGACACTTAACTTTGGGCTCCCCAAACAAGTTTTGTTTGTATGTGACTGGGGGGGGGGGGGAAGGGTGTGAGTTAGCTAGATCAATTCTCTCATCATCTGTAAGACAAATAATCAGCCCAGAAAGGAGAAGTGATTTTTCCATGATTATACAGGTCAAACTGCTTGAGGCTGGTACAGTGGAAAGAGGACTTTGGTTTGGAATCATCTGCCCTAAGTGGAAAAGCCAAGAACTGTACCCAGGTCAAATGATTCCAAACCAAAGTGTTCTTTGTCCTCTGTGCCACACTAACAGTGACCTATATGGAGAATGAATATACTTTTGGTGAGGAAAAGTATGCCTAGAATATGGACTCTATTCAATAATACAGCCTTCTATTTGAAATTAAAATGGTGCTTTACCCAAAAATCTGAGAGACAGAGGTGCTGGGCACAGAGTCATTTAGGAAGGGAAGGTAGTAGTTTGTCTGTAGGTTACTTCAGTGCCTTTTCAGGAACGCATAATACTTTTTTTTGGTCTATTCTTTTAATTGTAGAGAGAGGCAGGTATTACTGTGATGGAAAATAGAGAGGTAAAATAGTTTGGTCAAAGGCCTGTGCCTTTGAGATGGGGAGGGACTGCAGACCATTGTGTGTGTTTGTGTTTGAAGTTCTCTCACATAAAGGATACTCACAGGGGACACTAATGAGCATCTACTCCATCCCTTTCAAATGACTGCAGTTCTAGGACATAAGAACAAAGTACACAATTTTCACCATCTTAAAAACGTTGAAGTCCACTGCATTGGACTAGGGTACCTTTTTAGTAAATGAACATCCTAGTGCTTTAAATTCAAACCCAATCAGCCTGAAAGCAGTACAAGGTAAACATCCACCATGGGGTCAATGGAATTTAAAGGGAACTGGGCTAACAGCAGAGCAAACAGAGTGATGGTGTAAGAAAAGTTCATCTTTGATATCTAACTTTGGGCACCCCAAACAAGATTTTCGATCTAAGCTCTAAGTCCTGGAATGCTGTGTACTGAAATGTTCTTGCCTGCTTTGCTAGATATAAGGAATAACCTCTCCATTACCTCCAGACCTTTAAAAAGAAAAAGTCTTTGGCCTAAATGAATCAGTGCTGACACTTTTAAAGTGATTCATCCCAGTAAAAGATGGAGAATTTATGATTTTAAAGACAGATTGTCAGAGTGCTGACCTAAAAAAGTCCAAGCACAGGACAGAATGTAGGTCTGATGAAGCTATGCCCATGGTCTTTTATCTTCACCTTACATATAGGCATCTTTTAGGCTAGGTACTGCAGTTCATGGTTTTTTTCTTTTTGGTTCACTTATTCAATGCTGATAAAAAAAAATTCTGTAGACATGCCCAACTTTTTCACTAAGTTGAGAGCCTGGCTCATGATGTTTTTCTCTCCCCTATCCCCTTTCTCATCTTTGGAGATTCATATTACTGGTCCCTCTAGCAACACGATCTCTTAATTTCTCAACCCCTTCAACCTCCAAAACCTCCTCCACTCTGCTTCAGGCACATGTAATATGTTTTAGACCTAACAATTTCTTAGAATTTGTACCATTTTTTTTTTTTTTTTTGCTTTTTGGAGGTGGAGGGCAGGGCAACTGGGATTAAGTGATTTGCCCAAGGTCACACAGCTAGTAAGTGTTAAGTGTCTGAGGTTGGATTTGAACTTAGGTCCTCCTGACTCTAGGACTGGTGCTCTATTCACAGTGTCACCTAGCCACCCATTTGTACCATTTTCAAAATCCAAAAGTCTATAAAGTTCCATTCTAATCACAGCTCCCTACTCTTCTAATCTCTCTCAGTTTCACATTAAACCTATTCTCCATCCTTATTGTAAACAACCTCTATTCTTCTAGTCTATCTCTTGATTCTGGTTTTTACTTGCTTCCATACCCACCCTTGACCCTCATGACTTGTCATTTTAATGTCTCACTAGCAACTGCCTTGAAACATACCTTAAACTGAGCCCTTGTGGCTGCTCAATAATCCTATTTTTTTTTATTGGTATCAACCCGTTATTTCATTTCCAACAGCAACTGATTCCAACCCTTTTCATCTCTCTGCTTGTTATTTAAGTGTACCTCTAGAACTTCTACTTAGTGGGAATGACCTACCCTTCTAATTCACTGAGATTGAGGCCATTCAAGTTTGCCACACTTCTCCCATCTCCCCTTCTTCATTTCTCAAACTTTATCAGTGTGGTCCTGTAGGTGTGCAGTCAAAGGACCAGGTTTTCAAACCTCATTCTGCCACTTTACTACCTGTGGGCCCTTGGGTCAGAAACTGACTTTCTCTTACATGGCCTATATGGTCCCTTCTAGTTCTAAGCCTCTGAGAGGGCTCCTTCCCCCTTTGTGATAAGACATATACCTAGGATACATTAAGTGGTAACCTTCATTTCCCTAAGGTTAATCCTTTTCCTCTGTTTCTTTATCCCATTCCTTCCCACCTCTTCCAGAACTTTGGTTTATCAGTCATCCTCTCCCTTACTTTTCACATATAATCAATTACCAGGTCCTGATAATTCCATTTCCATAAGATGTCTTGCCTCTATATTCCCTGATTCCACCCTTTTTTAGGTCCCTCAATGCCACCTACATTTTTGAAATATTATTATTGCACTTATCAAATGAGATGATAAAAAGAACTTTGTAAACCTTCAAGTGGTATTTGTGTTAGATCTTACTAAAAATTTGTTTATATGTCTTCCCACTTCGTCTCACCATGTTCTAATCCAACTTTAAAACTACTGCCAGAATAATTTTTCTTGCATATAGGTCTGATTATACTACTCCACTAAAAAATCTTCAGTGAATCACTATGCATCATAAGTTTCTTTTTGTCTGTCATTCAAGGCCCTCTCCAACCTGGACCCACTATACCTTTATAGTATCCTCCATGCATGCTACAGTTCAGTTAAACCGGACAACTCTGTTTCTTAAACACACATTGAATTCTTACACTTCCAAGGCTTTGATTGGATATGTTAAGCCACCTAGCTGTGGGTCTCTACAACTGTCTCTTAGTTTCTGCATCAAGAAAATGGGGTTCTTCATAGGTTCTCCACACTACTTACACATGGAATGCCTTTCCTCCCCATCTTCATTTGTTGTACTCTTTTTGAGCTGGGTACCTATTGTCTAAAACCCAACTCAGATACAATCTCCCTTAGGAAGTGTTCTTTAATTCCCTTGCCTCCCCCACACCAAGTTGGTAAAGACCTCCCTTGGATCTCACATAGCCCTTTATGACTTTTAAAATATACTCATGATATAATATTGTATGTTTCAGTGCAATAGTGAATGCTACTACTAGACTGTAAGCCCCTCAAAGACAGGGACCATATCTTACTTAAACTTGGCATCTTCTCCAGCACCTAGGAAATTGCACAGCAGGGCTCTACTAAAAGTTTGTTGACTGATACTGAAGCATACAGGCTAAGGAAATGAGGCGGAAAAGGGATATCAAAATAAGGTCATCAGAAGTAAATGAAGATATACTATTACAAAGAGTCTATAAAAAAGAATGCTGGATTAGAATAAATACACCTGACTGTAGGTCTGTGTCTAAGTTCCTACATCCAGAAAACATGTTTCTTCATTTGTTCTCACCAACATCCTTGCAGGAAGTACCTATCGAGGTACAAGAGATAGTATATATTCACGCAATCAACTAATTAACCAACAAATTATGAGTTCAGCATTGTGTAGGATACCAAAACATTGTAATACAGAATCTAGTCTCCATTAACTTGTATTTTGAGTATCTCTGAAGAAGAATAGCACCTACATCTATACACTGCTTTTATGTTTATAAAATGTTTTTCATTTAATATCTGTTGGAGCCTCACAACAATTCTATGAGGTAGGTACTCTGATATTATCTTTCCTGGATTATTACCTCTACTCTATAGATAAGAAAATCAAGGTTCAGAAAGATATAGTATTAAAATTCAGGCAACATGGTTAATATTATTATTGCTGATCTGGCCAAGTAAAGGTCCAAGATTTCAAGCTCAAGATCATGAGTCCCAAGTTGTTAGAAAACCTAATACCTTTTTAACTTTTACCATCTGTAAGATGTAGAAGTCTAGTTATTGTGCAATAATATTTAAGATTATTTCATAGTCCTAGGAGAAAAGTCTATAAATGCAAAACTTAATTTATTACTAATGACCAAAAGGGACCAATTTCTCTGACACACTCTGTGGGCTCAAACAAAAATTTTTTTTTTGAGGGGGGAAGGCAAGGCAATAGGGGTTAAGTGACTTGCTCAAGGCCACACAGCTAGTTAAGTGTGACATGCCTGAGGCTGGAATTGAACTCAGGTCCTCCTGACTTTAGGGCCAGTGCTCTATTTACTGCATCACCTAGCTGCCTTCAAACTAACAAAGCCTCTCTCAACTTCTTCTATGAATAAGCTCCTAATCTCTGTGGAAATAGAAATAATTATGTTGTATGGTTTAGAGAAGGGGTTCTTAACCTTTTTTTTGTGTCATGGACCCCTGTGGCAGGGATGAAGCTACAGATACTTTCTCACAATAATGCTTTCAAATATATAAAATAAATTATAAAAGATTACAAAGGAAATCAAATACACTGAAAAAGTTGTCAAAATATATTTTTTAAAAGTTCTTGAGCCATAGGCTCATGTTATCATTTAATTCCTAAAATCATCATCATCTGTTTATTCTAGGAAACTAAGAAAACGATTTAGAAAACCCCAGAGTCTCTTTCTCAATTGGTTTTTACATTGCTTAAAATGATAAAATGTTTGTTTGGAAGCACAGACAAGCACATCTTTCTCTTTAGACACCTCAGAAATGGTGAGAGCTGGGGAAAAAATGAGACCTTGCTGAAAATTTAGTCCAGAAAGCTTTTATAAATAGCATTTTGTTTAAAAGGAAATAATTTGCTTTCAAAGTCTGGGCTGGTCATAATCCTTACAAATGAAAGATTTGCTTTATTAGAAGACCATCACTCCCAGAGTTCATTAGGGTCAATCTGTGGAGTGACACTGCCACCTGGTGGCTAGCCCCTCTACAGCATGCTATATGAAGGATGCACCCTTCACATGAAAATAACTATTTGATGAATAATTCAATGTACAAATAAAAGGGAAACTAAACTCTAAGAATAACCCCTCTACAGTTCAAACAATGGCCTCATATTGGGGAAAAAATTAATGTGCAAGTTGAATAAAAATATTTCCTACCTAAATCATTTCTCTGTACAGTATATATTACATTATGCAATGAAAAAAAGTGACTGTACATAAAAAGTCCAGGACATTTTATTTCAGAATAGTATACACACTTAAAAAATGCAGAAACATTTACTGTAATAATACTTGACATTAGGAGAACCTTGTTTTGCTGGAATTCCAAAAGTCCCTTGGAAATCATCAGTTTACAAATTTTTCTTTTTACATAGTAGTCTTTTTCATGGCTGCTTGTGTGACACTGAAGAGATAAGCTTCATTGATTATATTTAAGAAATTGTCATCATTCTGGAAGACAAAAATCACAAGACACAATGGAATATGATACGGTTTCTAGGGAAAGAAAAGCTCCTCCATTTGGGGGTTGAATAGGTGAGGGTTTCAAAAAAAAGATACTACACTGGCATCCATTTCTAGAAACCAAGCTACTCATCTCTCTGTCTCCCCTATCCAGCTACAGGTTTTAATTGTGTAAGGAAATGCTAATGTGCAGTTAGAGACCAGGATGGGCGGAGTCAGGTTCTGGCTCTCAATGTGCAGTGTGACAAGCAGTAAGAGAGTGTTCTGCGTAATACGGTGTCACACGGCAACATTAAATTAGAGTAACTCATTGAAAACTTCAGTTTGTTGCATGAAACCGATGGCTGAGCTGAGATGAAATGACTGAGTCGACAAGTAGAATCTGGGTACTGCTGGTGGTCACTGAAGGGCCCCCAGGGAATTCACATATTTGATTCTTATAATAGCCATGTTTATAATATGGCATATGTGTGTTTGCTTCTGGTGAGAATTAATAGCTTTGGCATCCTCATCAGTATCTTATCAAAAATAGTACTAACCTTTCCATGCATTCTAGCAAAATAAGTATGGATAGAATGACTTGACTATGGGTTTTCTGCCCCTCAGGGATTTATAAAAGTTTTCGTTTTGGGACCTCTTTACCCTCTCAATCCTTTGGCAACACTAACATTTAACAGCACTCTAAAACAAAGTGTGGCAGTTTCTAAATTAAGCAGAGCAATGATCTTTAGTTTTTTTAAATTTAAAATATTAAGCCTAATTTTCATTTTTCCATCCAACTTCCAGAAATAGGGAGAGGGAAGGTGCTAACAGCAGAGGGAGGCAGGGGAAAGGGGCAGCTGTACCTGAAACAGAGAGAAACAATACTGAGTATTTTGTTAGCTGTCAGGAAGAGGTTGTGCTTATGTACTATAACCCAGCCACTGTGATAACCTTCTGTAAGAAACATTGGGCTAGATCTCAAATATTTTAGGAGTCTTGGGTTCTGTAATGAGATGTTCCTTAGGCTAATGTGATCTCAATGGAGTGAATCAGAATGGCATATAAATAATTTTATTTCAAAGTCAATTTTCATTATTTATCTTTCCTTCATTTTAAAAATCTAGTTGTCAATGGAAATCTCCCTACATTCCTATGTATTCCTCATGAACAGATTACACAACAGAATGTTTTCAACTTGATATTTAAATAAAGAGTCTATAAAGCATAATTAACCCCTTAGTATCTAATTAGTTACATAAAATTACATTTCTATACAACTGCAATCTCCTTTTTTCTTATTTCAGAGCCCTAATTCTCTTATCCTCTCTAAAATGTTTCTGTGTATTTCCAAAGTCATTACTAATAGATCATTAGAAAAAATAAAATATTTTGCTTTTTTAGTAGGAAAGGACAAATACAGCAATGCTAAAATTAGTATAAAGCCTTTTAAGAATTATTTGGTATTTGGATAAATTACCACAATGAACCTATATATTAAAATTAGATATCGGAATCTGAAATCAGTGGTCAAAAGAATTCAATTTCCCTAGCTTAAGTCTATCTTCTCAATTTCTTATTTCTTTTGAATATAACTCTTCTTCCAGTGACCCAGGTTCAAAACCTGAGAAATCTCTGATTATTCCTTTTCTCCTATGTACTCCACACTCAAAGTTTCCAAATTCACTTGATTCTACCTCAGTACATATCTTGCAACTGTTACTACTTTGTATTCATGTAGCTACCACTGTGGTGCAGATTCCGATTGTCACTTCCTAACTGGGCCTCCTGATATAAGTCTCTCCTCTTTCCATAAAGCTACCAAAATAATCTTCCTGATGAAGAGGTTTCATGATATCACTTCCCTGCTCAATAATCTTCATTGGCTCCTGATGACCTACAGGATAAAACCAGACTCCTTAATCTGGCTCCAACTCTGGTCTTATTTCACATTACTGTACCTCTTTATACACTCTGTTCTCCAATCATACTGGAATAATAGCTGTTTTGCAATCTCATTCTGCCATGTAAAACATCTGTGTATTCAAGTAGTCAGTGTGTCATTCTATAACTGGAATGTACTCTATCCCTCATCTCTTCATATTAAAATTCTTCTCTTCAAAGTTCAGCTAAGGGGCCACTTACTTCTTCACTGATCATCCACAGTTCAAAATTTCCTATAGTACTTTGGAGCTCTTTGCCCTATTCCATTACATAATCTACTTATGTGTCATACCTCTCCACCTACCAAACAGCAGGCTGAAAGCTCCAAGAGAAGGCAGAGGCATTTTTTAGTATTTGTATCCTTAGCACCTAATATAGCTTATTGTACTCATAGGTAGTTAATAAATGTCTGCTAAGTTAATGGAATTTTTCTCAAAACTATTTTTGATTATTTGAGAAAGATTACTAAACTCTTCATACCTTTTGATCCAGCTATCCCATGGACTGAGTTTATACCCCAAGGTCAGTAAGAGGAAGAAAGGTCCCTTATGAACTAAACTATTCACAATAACATTACTTGTAATAACAAAAAGGTGGAATAAATTATGTTTTCAACAATCAAGAAGTGGTTGAACAAAATATGGTATTTGAGTGTAATGGAATATCAGCATGAGCACTCAAAAATACATCAGGACTCTAGAGTATTAATCTTCTCAATGATCCTCAATTCAGAAGTGGACAAGAAAATGGATATACTGCAAATGCTCACCAAGGTAACAGATGAACATATCAAAGTAAATTTTTTCCTGTTGTGATACATGATATTTATCTGCTTCATGTTTCATCTTTTACAGCCTTAATTTGCTGGTAACTTTTCCTTTCCCTTGCTTTCTTTGGTTATTCCTTTTCCCTTTCTTTGTACCTCAAAAATTACAGAAATAAATGCAGTAAATTTAAAATATTGGAATAACCCTTCTTGACTTTCCCACAACTTTCTATAAAAGAAATAAGTGATGTCTAGAGGTGGTGGGGAGAATGGAGAACTCACACAAATAGAAAAGGGATTACCTATCCATGGCAATATTCTCCAGATGCTCCTGTTTGCAGATAACATTGTGTTGATTACACCAAGCCCCAGACCACTACAAGGCTTCCTCAGTGAGATCCACAGTCACTCAGAAGAGATTGGCCTAGTCATCCACACTGGAAAAATAAAGTGGATGAAGAAAGCATATTGCCCAAATGATGACATGCAGTTGGATGGCCATTCTATTGAATTAGTCCATTAGTATACCTAGCTTGGACAGATGGGAAGTCATCTAGCCCCACAACTAAACAGGAGAAAGAAAATAGGTTGGGTCACATTTGGGAAAATATATAGCACTTTCATTGATCCCAAGCTACTTGCAACTTCAAGTTCATCTCTATTATCAATGTGGTTTTGGAGTTAGAAAGCCCCCTGTAACCAATGACAAGCTGTACAACTTTCTGTGCCTGGGTAATCTTATCTGTAAAATGAAGGGACTGAACTAGATGAACTCTGAGGTCCTTTCTAGTTCTCTATCTATGACCCTGTGATTATACTACACTGTTAGAGAAGATGAAAATGAAGACTTCAGAGAAACATAGGAAAGCTTTTATAAACTGAAGCGGAACAGAGTAGAACCAAAAGAACAATGATTACAATAATGTAAAGGGAAAAAACACTAAAATGTCCCACAGAATTCAAGTCAAATATAATGGCCAATGTGGATTCCAGATGACTGAGGTTAAAACATTCTTTTCTCCTTACTATTAAGAAATGGTAAAATATAAGTGGAAAGCTACATGTACTGTCAGTCACAGTTGCATAGCTATGTCTAACATTTTTTTTTTTTTAATAAGAAGGCATCAGGGGAGTGAGTTGTTTATTGGGAAGTAACTGATGTGTCAAAACAAATGCATCAAGATTTTTTAAAAAACATAATAAGTACTGTTTTTGGTTGGGGGAGGCAGTAAGAGGTAAGGTGAATACACCTGTTGCTGATAGTTGTAGGATCAGTTGTTTGTATGGTGACATAGAAAACCATTCATAGAATACATATATCTTTGAAGAGACAATAGACAAGGAGCCGTCAATGGAGAACCTCATTATTTTCTATGGCATGATTAACCAGGTTCAAAATAAACCATAAAAAGCATACTTACTGGTATTAGCCAAAAAAAAAAAAAAAATTAAATAAGCCAAATAGATTCCCTCTCTTTCTTTGGCTATTTCTTTTCCCTTTCCTTACACCTCAAAGGCTGTAGAAACAAATGCAGTAAATTTAAAATATTGGAATAATCCTTTTGTTTTTCCCACAACTTTTTACAAAAAAAAAAAATAGGTGGTATCTAAAGGTGGTTGCGAGATAAAATAGCAAAATAGTGTCTTATCTTAGAACTGGTTTGTCATGAATAGCATATAGGAATTTCTAAAGGAAGTCTGTAAGTCAGTTACCTATAAGCAGCTAGGTAAAAAAAAAAAAGTGAATGATAATTTCTTCAAGGTTTTATATGGTACTTGATTCACTCCATTTAGGATCACACTAGTCTAAGGGAGCCCTGAGGGTATAGAGGAACATTTACTCGTTTCCTGCCTCTTCAACAACCCACCACTTCCTTTAGCTTACTACTTGTAAAGTAGATTTATGCCTTGTTTCCTACTCATGAACTCTTCGCAAAAGTACCCTCTGAAAATGAGAATCATGTCACTATCTATCTCCTGGCCAACCTCAATATGTTTTTGTTCTTTTTTGAAGGTTTTCATCATTCCCTATACTCTAAAATGTCCTTTGTGAATTGGGGTGCCCAAAGACAATAAAAATTATAAATATTATTAAGACACATCTCCATGAGGAATATCATCTTCTGGGTCTGACAGGCCATTGTAAAACTGCCTCACTTTCAAAGAATTACTAGATAGGCTTTGGCCAACTCTATTTTCTGTCTAGAAAACTGGTATGAAAACTAAAACCACACAATTAATATGGTTTAGAAAGACGGCAGAAGATGTGGCCCTCTTCTTACCTGGATGAGGTGCAGAAGTGTTTCCTGCAGCTGTAGTTTGGTCAGCAAGTTGTTGTTAATCACAGAAGCCTCTGTGTTCTGGATTGGCAGAAAAAGACTGGTAGTAGCTGCACTGGGTTCTTTGCTTCCTAGTGGCAACAATCCACTCTCACTAACCTTGGGTGAGGAAGGTGTAGGCTGTGAGAACACCATAGGGGACATCAGCAGAGAAGGAGTCACAGTAGCAGGAATGTGTTGGGGTGAGATGACCTGCTTATGCCAAAACATATACAAAAAGGGCAGATTAGGCAATGCACTCAATGAAGCTAATGTAGCATAGAGGAAGAGTTCTTTGGTCTTCACAGGCCTTCTAACAAAAGATTCTGAGTATTCTTTGCTCAGGGCAGCTAGGTGGTAGGTACAGTGGTTAGAGGCCAGGTCTGGAGGCAGGAGGACTCATCTTCCTGAGTTAAAATCTGGCCCCAGATACTTATTAGCTGTGTGACCCTGGGTGAGTCACTTTACTTTGTCTACCAGTTTCTTAACTGCAAAATGAGCTGGAGAAGGAAAAGGCAAACCACTCTAATATATTAGTATCTAATATCTTGCCCCTAAATGGGGTTATGAAGAGTCAGACAGGGCTGAACAATAACAACAAATTCTTTGCATACTAAATGAGTAAAATGAATGAATCACAGATCTAGAGCTGAAAGTTACATGCTACCTGAGAGGTCAACTAGTCCTTACCTTTACAGAGGAGGAAACCCAGGGAAGTTAAGTGACCTGCCAAAGGTCACAGCCAGGTCCTCTGACTCAGGAGTCAGCACACTTTCCACTGTGCCATAATTATCTCCTGTTTAATGCTGTCTTTGTAGGAAACGAGCATCTATGGAAGGTTGCTGTTTCACCAGGTAAAGCAGTCCTTTAAAAGCAGAGTTTCAATTCTTATAACATAGGGGCATGATGGCTCTCTCCAAGTATCTGAAGTGCTGCTTCATAGAAGTGGGAATAGATTATTCTATTTAGCCCCAGAGGAAAACCAACGAGCAACGAAAGGATGAAAGTTGCAGACTAGTCAAAACTGCCTTAATTTAAGTAATGAACTTTTCTTCACCATGACAAACTGGCCAGCAGCATCACCAGATGCCTTGCCTGTCAGTGAAGAGGGTGGGTAACTTGGGAGTTTCGTGATTCATCATTTGGTAGCACACATGCTAGTACAGGACAATGGTAATATCAGCCCCCCGATAGCTAGTAGGGGGATGGGAATACTCTTTTAAATAGGGTATGATGCTAGCAGCTCAGATGATAATGCAATTTTGTACTCCGCATACGGCTTCTCCTTGAGCAAGGCATAGGTCCTCAACGTTTAACGGTTAATACTGAGAGAAAAGAGATAAACATCCCTAAAGGCTAGAGTTACATCTCTGTTTAGAGTATGAGCTGACAAAGTATAACCTTTCCTTAACTGTTTACACCCATGGCTACCAGGGAGATTGACTAGGAAGGACCTGTACCATTTTAGTAACTAAACTGCTAGGTACTTACAAAACATAACCCATGGTCTACCAGTTGCTACTGAAATAAGAATTAAGCATAGAGGAATTTAAGTCAAATAACCAATCTCATTTTTTTCCAACTCATAAAGAGAAAACAAGTAGAAACTTAAATGGAAACAATTATACCACAGTTAAGATCAAGGTGAGTTAAAACATTCAGTTTTTTTTTTTTTGAGGGGGACAACAAGGCAACTGGGATTACGTGACTTGCCCAAGGTCACACGGCTAGTAGGGGCCAAGTGTCTGAGGCCAGATTTGAGCTCAGGTCCTCTTGACTCCAGGGCTGGTGCTCTATTCACTGCACCACCCTGTTGCCCTAAGACCTTCAGATTTTATTAAGCAGGAATATGGGAAAGCTCTTACTTTGTGCTGTTAGGCAAAAAAGACTGAAATTTTCATGTCTGTGACTTTAATTTTCTTTCCTTTTTTTTTTGCTTTTTGGAGGGGGGAGGGTAGGGCAACTGGGGTTAAGTGACTTGCCCAAGGTCACACGGCTAGTTTTGTGTGTGTGTGTGTGTGTGTGTGTGTGTGTGTGTGTGTGTGTGTGTGTGAAGTGTCTGAGGTCGGAACCGAACCCAGGTCCTCCTGATTCCAGGGTGGGTGCTCCACTCACTGTACCACCAAGCCACCCCTGTGACTTTAGTTTTCAAAGGTAGAAAGGTTCTTAAGGAAACTTTTGGTACAAATTTCAAGAAGTTACAAAAGGACTTGTGAAAACATTGGTTATCAATAAGAAAAAAAATCTGATTTTTAAACTTGGTTGGATCTTTACTGGTGTGTTCAAGGTGCTGTATGTTATTTATTCAATCTACAGAATAAGTTTACATACAGCCTATGTTTACTCTGCTCTTGCAAAAATAGTAAACATTTCTGGACTATGAAGTTTACCAGTTCATCTACTTTCATGATATAATCTTCTTTCACAAAGAACTTTTAAGAACAGAATAGACAATCATAAATCCTAGTATTATTTTAAATGCCATTGTGCTAATATCTTAGACTTCAGGCCCTGTTAAAACAGGAATGCCTAACTTTTCTACCTCATTTAAAATTGTCTGGAAAAGAGAAAAAGCTCCAAGGTTGCTGGGCAAAGGGTCCCTTCTGGAATAAGAATGTTAGGTATGAAAAAAGCTTTTGTAAGTCTACCCTAAATAAGTAGAAATGGTATGTGAGGAAGTACAGCATAAGTAGAAAATGCTGATCTTAGAATTATAGAGACCTTGGTTCAAATTCTATATATTTCCTATCTTTGTGACCATCACAAAGTATTTCATCTTTCAGAACTTCAGTTTCCCTATCTGTAAATATATGAGTAATAGTGGAGTACTTAACCTATAGAACTCTAAATATCAAATGAGATAACATATAAAGAAAGTCTACAAACTTTAATGCCAATAATATCCTTGTTGATGTTGTATATCTCACACAGTGCCTTATAGTATAGACTTCTAACAATATTAAGATTTAGGGAACCACCAATTAGTCTTTTTATTAAATTATAAATTTTACTGCACTGCATTTTAACAGCTTTCCAACTCTGCACTTGCACAGCATATCCTTTAACCCAATCTATTTACCTGAAAAAGAGGGGTCTGTTTTTCTGTACTAGATGGCTTGTCGATCCAGGCTTCCAAGGGTTTCAGAGTCTTAACATTTTGGCTAACTACAGGAAACTTAGCAGCTAAGGCAGGTCTGTTAGATGCATGCAACTGCTGTTCCTGCTGTACGATCTGGAGCTTTTTCAGCAACTCTTGAGGAGAGATCACTCCAGAACTGCTTGTTTGGTTGCCAGAGAGGGGGAGGGTTTGCCTTGACACTTTAGACTCTTCTTTTCTAAGAGTCTGAGGTCCCAAAGTCTGAGGTGGAAGAGAGCCATTGAAGTACACCAGCTGTGGCTGGCCCATGCTCTTTATCTGTGCTGCAGGGGCAGCAGGAGTAGAACTCCTGCTGAAAATTGGTGCAGCTGAACTAGGAGGCATGGTAGTATTGGACTCTAACTTGCTTACTGATCCAGGGGTACCCTGAAGTTTCTCTAAAAGGCTCTGAGCTCCTGATGTACTTTGTACTCTGTGAGATGTCCCCATACTATGTGGGGTCACTGGCTGGAAAAGACCAGTGAAAACCTCTCCTACAGGGTGAACACTGCCATTTTCACATAGTCGAGCTTCAGGCAGCTCTGACACCGGATGGAGATCTGTGCCCCGGACCATGAGTTTCTGAATGGCTGGACAAAGCTGCTTCTCTGGGGTTGGTGAATTTCTTTTGGGTTCTTCATAGGAAAGGGAACGTACTGCCCCTTGTCTGGTGGGAGGTTTCTCTTGTTGCTGCTGTGGTGTTGGTGGTAGTAGCTGTGATTTCTGCTCTGTAACTTCCTGATAAGTGGTTTTATCTGGTTTCCCAAAGAGTGTAGTCAAGGATAAGTGCTGTGGTTCAGGATCTAAGTTCTACAGAAAAAAAGATAGTAATTATTAAGAATAGTTATGTATAATCTGAATATAAGGTAATTGTGAAAAAATTCCAGTTATATCTAACTGTGAAGAAAAGGCTCTATTTTACCATAATGCTATAAATGTCGAAGAGGAAACAACTATGTAAACAGTAAATTCATTCAACCTTTGAGAGGAAAATGAGAAAGCTACAGGAATGTTTAGGAACTCTGGATATGACTACGAATGTTTTTTCTTCAACATTTAAATGGGTCTGTGAATTTATAAGTCTTGGGTAACCCCTCTATCACTGCAAATCACAACTCCTCTAATGCTTTAGTCCAGTGATTTCAAGTATGACCTTTTAAAGATCAAAACATTTAGTAGACTTTCACTTGAAGGTAGTTGTGATAAAAACCACCTATGAATTTAGTAATATTTTAAGGGAATCTTCATTTTATTAATCATGACAGTGTAAGAAGTGACAATTTCACAGAACTTTAAAGTTTGCTATTTACATATACTACCTCACCTGAGCCTCATCTGTGAGTTCAGAGAGATTACATGACTTCCCCATGGTCATAAACCTTCTGTCACTCAGCTACTAAGTCATGTTGCCTCAGCATTCACATACATTTGAAAAATGTATAAATATAAGTGCAATACATTATTTAGTCAGTCTACAGGATGAGAGAAAACAGCAAGTCACTTAATCTCTCAGTGCTCCAGGCAACTCTCTAAGACCTTAAGCAGCAGAGAAGATACTGACTTGCACTGGTAGAGGAAGTTCCCTATACCAATGAAATCATAGAGTCAGTCCCCACCCCCTAATATGCTTTCTTTTTGATTATATGAGTCAGATTTTGTTGAAGCTAAAGCCAGATCAAAATTATGGTCCTTGGTGCTCATAATATGGTTTGTGGATCTCTTACAATAACTATGTGGCCTAACTGGGGTCCTCAGCCTATAGGCTGTGAAAAAATGCCTTGGCAGATGATCTCGATGAGATGCTATGGCTATTGGCCTTCAGTGAACCTGGTCATAAACAACCTCTCTGTGTTTAAACTGTTCTTTCACATGAAAGTCATATAGAAAATACTTATAATTTTATAAAGTGCTTAGTACTGGCACATAGGAGATGCTTTAAAAAAATACTTGTTTCCCTCCTCTTCTCTGTTACTTGAAATCTTACTAAGTTTGGTAGGGCTTATCAGAGTCCACACTTCACAGGAAGACCTTCAAGATATCACTACAAGGTATCAGAAAGCTTTATTGGACAACTTATAGTTTCAAGCAATGATCCTTTTCATAATTCACAAATAGTTTTTAAAATACACTGGCTGGCCTACAATGAGAGTGTCTTTGTCATCCTCAAACCTATCAACTATTCCTCTCCTCACTATTTCTTCCCTTTTTCTACTGCTTCCCATATTACTAAGGTAGAGTACAAAAGTTTTAACCTAGAATCAATATATATTTGGGTTTCTCTATCAAGTAAATTTGCTAATTGCTAAATATCCTTTATTGCGGCTTGCTTTCCTTTCCTATCTATTTCTTCTCTTAAAGAAAAAGAACTGTTTTTTTCATTAACATACGACTCCATCCTATCTAAATGGGTAGAAAAAACAGAGATAATTAATTATAAAATCACTTTAGATTCTAAGACTCTTGAGGGCAGGATTCATGTTCCTGGTGACTCTATCAATATATATAATAATATTTGTCTATGTGATAGATGAGTAGCAGAGAGCACTAAATAAAGCACTAAAAAAATCATCATTGATTGACAAT
Source organism: Petaurus breviceps papuanus (assembly GCF_028583685.1). NCBI lineage: Eukaryota > Metazoa > Chordata > Mammalia > Diprotodontia > Petauridae > Petaurus > Petaurus breviceps. The sequence continues at coordinate 6,690,280 of NW_027185867.1, read as the reverse complement.
TTTATACTCTTCTTAAGCAAACAATTTCAGTGGCTACTTAATTTGCCACTCACATCAATTTCTTTGACTAGTTTGAATAGATTATTTATCCTTCTCTGCATTAAAGAGTGAATATAGGTTCACAGAAGCCTCAAGGTGACAGGTTCTATTGCTACTGCCTTTGCCATTAATGCAAATTACATTTTGAGGAAGTCTGCTCTAGGACTTTTTGGTTAAAAATACATCAAAACACTCAAAATAAAAAAAACCTTTCACTGTATTGATATGTTAGTTTTGTGTTTACCTTTTACATAAAACAAGATATTACTAGTAAGAAAATATTTTAATGGACTAATTTGAAACCTCTTTCTCCTACTTCTAATTCAAAGCATTCTTATAAAGTCCTTAGTTTGGGGTCTTGGCCCTTCCTTCCCTCGGTACAAATACTATGTGAGTGCAAAGTATGCTAGAGTTACTCAGTTTAAGAAATAGATGAAATGTGTACCTGGCCTTGCTGAGGGGCACGCTGGTGTTGGCCTTCACCAGGCTTCACTGGAATGGGCTTTATCAGATGGGGGTTGTCATAGATGGCAGATGAACTGGTAATCTGCTTTGGCTCAGAACATGTTTTACACTGAAAGGGAAACAACACATTTTGGTGTTAAACAATCTGCAGTCTTATCTATACTTCATCCTCAAACCTATCAACTATGAACAAGAAGTCATTTAAAAGACAGTTTCCTTTAACTGAAAAAAGTTCCTGAAGAGATCATATGACCATATCATATGACCATAATATAAATATAAACAATAACATTAAAATTCCTTCAACTTTTCAATTTAGTACCATTACAACTTGGCAGCAGAGGGACTAGCCATGACTATATTATTTCTAGGATCAATAGACTTGGTACTAGGAGCTCTTAGGTAGTTAAATCCTACAAGGATTTTTTATATGCACAAGGACCAATAATTTCATTCTTAACATACAGGCTTATGCTTTCATATAAATTGTTAAGTGATAATAGAAGTCATCCATAAAGTAATAATATGTATCTTTTTATGAGAAAACTAGCTCTGTTTAGATTGAAATGGGTTTTCTTTATAAAAAACCCTAGAGGTATATAGCTAGTTTCATTAGCAAAGCAACTAAAACTTTCTTCCCCAAGAGTCAAGATATTATTAGGCTGATACAAGTCAGTGATTTTAAAACAACTGTCATTTTCATGTAACAACTCTTTGTAAAAATAGAGTAATTCAAATAGCTTCCTAAAAATAAGAATGTCTGAGACAAGCCCTATAAGTTCATTGCACCAAATTAATATCATACTTTAACCAACCTAAGCAATTGCTATCACAGTAGGATTCGTGAGACATAAAACACAAGTCTCCTTAATTAAAATACCAAATAAAACCGAACATAAAAATTCTACCTTTTAGACTACAAAATAACCATGGTAGCCCTCTTACTGTGTAGTCCAGCTTTGGGTCAGATTATGTTTTACAATGTACCTGTCCCAAAACAAACCATGTAATCCTCAAGCTTTTTTTTTTTTTAACTTTTCACACAAGGGATACATTAGAGTCATTACAAGGAATTCAGAAATCGATATGGGACCCCAACAACCAAGTCACCAGTACTATTATCTGTACCCTCTAGGGTTTCAGAACCCAAAGCAATCCTGAAACCTTAGGATGCCAAAGATACTAGAAGGCCTTTACTTCAGAACTGGAACCAGGTATTTGTTTCACATGCAGTATGTCTCTTGGGTATACATCTTCAGATGAGTCTACTGAATTGGTACCAAGATAAAATTTAGTCTGTCCAGGCGACCTGATTTTCTACTGATCCAGATGTCTCACTAGAACTTCCTATCATTACTAGGTTCTCAGTGCATGGAATAATAAGCTATAGAAGCAAAAGTTTCTATTGCATGTTCATCTTGGCTGTGTCATCAAAGGAACTGGGATGGGGGTCCCAATCCAAGGTCAGAAAACTCATTATCCCTGCAGATTCATTCACAACCGCAGTAGTCAACATTTTTTCCCCTAATTGTGGATTTGAGCTGTTCCTCTGTAGTTAAAGTACCAGATAAGACATTTGTAGGTCATTTAATAGTAAACAAGAAAGATTCTTACTTAGCCACAGTCAGGAATGGATACTCAACAAGGATTTGACACTTAACTCTGGAGCAAAAATATACATGGTCAGCAGGACAGGATCTGAAGACTTAAAGGGCCTTAGAACTTCTGCCAAATTTTAAAAGCCTGGTCTCCATGTGGGTAGGCCTTTTTAAATGACCAGAAAGCCATATAAACATATCTTGAGGTCATAAGGAAGTTCAGTCAAATGCTAGTAGGCTTTAACCCTTAGGTCAATCAAATCTTAGGGAAAGTTTCCTTGCCTTTTAGAGAAAGAACTAGCCAACCTAATTGGGGGAAGAGAAGGAGGCTGTCGGATATTAACCCTAACAACATTTCACTCCCCAGTGATAAGGGCCTAAAAAGATTAAGGCCTCCCAAAGTCTTTAGGGTCATTATAGGATTAGCCTCTTTTAAGGGGTGAGAGGAAGAACAAGGAATAAGCATTATGGATGGAAAAAAGAAGAAACAACAACAACCCTAAACTAAAAAGATCATAAAAGCAAAACAGTGAACAAAAAATTGTATGACCTTCTGGGCTGACCAAATGCAGAAGAGAAAAAACAGCAGAAATCCTCAATTCTGCCTCCCCTCTTCAGAGGGTTCCTGTGGTGAGTGATGTCAGATCTCTGTTGTTTATGATGGATCTCCTGACGGTGGTGACAAGAAGCAAGAGAAGCACTTGGACCCTCAGGGTCTCCGCACATCTCTGGCACAGACACCTATTGTTTATCACAGGTCTGCAGTAAAAATCCATAGTGAAATAGCAAAGAGATCATGGCATGCGACATGTCCCAGGATCTGAGCTACTTCCATATTGGCCATGTTGTGAAAGAAAACAGACCAACCCCCCCAAAAAAACCCCAAACCCAACAAACCTCTAGGAAAAATAGAGCAAGTTTCACAAGTATGCTTTGACCTACATTCAGATTCCATTAGCTGCTTCTCTGGAGGTGGATAGCATTTTTCAACCTAAGTCCTTTGACACTGTCTTAGATCATTGTATTGCTCAGAATAGCTAAGTCGTTCACAGCTGATAATCATACAATACTGCTGTTACTGTGTACAATGTTCTCCTGGTTCTCCTCACTTCATTTTGCATTAGCTCATAATAAATCTTTCCAGGTTATTCTGAAAGCATTTTGCTGTCATTTCTTATAGGACAACACTATTCAATCACAATCATATACCACTATTTGTTCAGCCATTCCCCAAGTGATGGGCATCCCCTCAATTTCCAATTCTTTGCTACCACAAAAAGAGTTGCTATAAATATTTTTGCACATATAAGTCCTTTTTTTAAAAAAATCTTTTTTGGAATACAGAGGGAGAAGTGGTATTGTTGGGTCAAAGGATATGCAGTTTTACAGCCCTTTGGCCATAGTTCCAAAATGCTCTGCTCTAGTGTGATAGCTTAGTTCTTTGGGTTTATTAAACACTGGACTATTATGGTCATTTGCTCCTGTGTAACTGTATACCTAAATCTATTCCACTCATCCGCCACTCTGATTCTAGCAAACTACCAGACTGTTAAATGATTGCCACTTTGTAATAGTTTTAGATCTGATACTGCTGGGTCACCTTCCATCACATTTTTTTTCTCATTCTCTTGATATTTTTGTTCTTCTGTCCCTCCAAATGAATTTGTTATTATTTTTCTAGCTCTATAAAATAATTCTTTGATAATGATTGCTATGGTACTGAATAAGTAAATTAATTTAAAGTAGTACTGTTATTTCAATTATATTGGTTTAGTTTACACATCAGGAATTAATATTATACCAATTATCTCAGTCTGTCTTTATTTCCATAAAAGGTGTTCTGTAGTTGTATTCATATAGTTCTTGTATGTTTTTCTTTTTTTCTTCCTTTTTTATTTTTTCAAATGCTTTATTAACTTCTGGTTTACATCATTCATTTCCTCCAGATTTTGAGTTACAAATTTTCTCCCCATTTTTCCCCTATCCACCACCCCAAAATAGCAGTCCCACAGGAAGTCCTCTCCTCCAATCTGCTCTCTCCCTTATCTTCTCCCATACTCCTTCGACTTTTCTAGTAGGGCACGGTGGATCTCTATGCCCCAGTGCCTGTATATTTTATTTCCCAATTACATGTAAAATAGTATTAATAATAGTGTGTGTGTATATACATATAAATATGTATATACACACATATATTTTAAAGATTTGATTTTAAAACTTTGAATTCCAGATTCATTCCCTTCCTCCCTTGTCACCTACCCTTACTGGGAAGATAAGCAATTCAATATAGGTTGTACATGTGTAGCTATGCAAAACATTACCATAGTAGATATACTGTAAAAGACTGACTATATTTCCCTACCTCTTATTCCACCTCCCACTTGTTCTATTCTCTTTGATCCTGTCCCTTTTCAAAAGTGGGTGCTTCCAATCCCCCCTCTCATCCCCTTCCCCCCATTCTCCTGTAGGGTGAGATACCCTCTTTAGTGTGTATGTCATTCCCTCCCTGAGCCAAATTCAATGAGAATAAGGTTGATCCATTCCCTTTTGCCTTCCTGTTTTTCCCCTCCATTGTAACCATTTTCCCTTGACTCTTCTATATGAGATAGTTTACCCTATTCTGTCTCTCCCCATCTCTTCTCATTATATTCCTCTATAACCTCTTAATTTCACCTTTTAAGTATCATTCCTTCCTATTAAACTGGTCCTGTGCCTTCTATCTATGTATACCTGTAAACATATATACACACATTCACATATATATTCATATGCCCATATACATAGACATTATATATTTCTATTCCCTTCAACTATTCTCATACTGAGAAAAGATTGATCAGTTGCAATTATCGTTTTTCCATGTAGGAATATAAATAGTTCAACTTTGATAGGTTCCTTATTATTTCTTTTCCCTGTTTATCTTCTCATCCTTCTCTTGCTTCTTGTATACAGATGTCAAATTTTCTATTCAACTCTGGTTTTTTTTTATCAAGAATGCTTGAAATCCTCTATTCCACTGAATGACCATATTTTCCCCTGAAACATGATACTCAAGTTTTGTTGGGTAGGTGATTCTTGGTTTTAATCCCAGCCCCTTTGACCTCTGGAATATCACATTCCAAGCCCTTCAATCCCTCAGTGTGGAAGCTGCCAGATCCTATGTTGATTGTGTTTCCACAATATTGAAATTATTTCTTCCTGGCTACTTGTAATATTCTCTCTTTGATCTGGGAATTTTGGAACCCGGCTATAATATTCCTGGGAGTTTTCTTTTTGGGATCTTTTTCAGGAGGTGATAGGTAGATTCTTTTAATCTCTATTTTGCCTTTTGGTTCTAAAACATCAGGGCAGTTTTCCTTGAGAATTTCTTGAAGGATGATTTCTAGGTTCTTTTTTTTATCATGGCTTTCAGGTAATCCAATAATTTTAAAATTATCTCTCCTGGATATATTTTCCAGGTCAGTGGTTTTTCCAATGAGATATTTCACATTGCCTTCTATTCTTTCATATGTTTGGATCTGTTTAATAGTATCTTGATTTCTCATAAAGTCACTAGCTTCCATTTGCTCCAATCTAATTCTGAAGGAATGATTCTCCTCAGTGAGCTTTTGAGATTCTTTTTCCATCTGGCAAATTTGGCTTTTCCTCATTGCCTTTTTAAGCCTCTTTTGCCATTTGAGTTAGTCTATTTTTTAAGGTATGATTTTACTCAGGCTGTTGACTCTCATTTCATAATTTTCTTGCATCGTTCTCATTTCTCTTCCCAATTTTTCCTCCGCTTCTCTTATTTGCTTCTTAAGGTCCTCTATGGACTGTAACCAGTTTGTATTTTTCTTTGAAGCTTTGGGTGCAAGAGTTCTGACTTCACCATCTTCCTCCTGTTCCATTCTTTGATTCTTTTTGTTGCCAAAATAGGAGTGTAAAGTTGGGGTACTCTGCTTTGCTTTCTTTGCCTGCTCATTTCGCCACTCAGTCACTTGACCCCTGGGCTTTTTGCCACAGTAGGACTCTGCCACCAGACAGGGGAGCTTCGTCCTAAATGCTGGGGTTTTCTCAACTGCCAAAGGTATTAACTGGGTGCCCTCTTTGAAGCCTCCACACACTCTGGCAAGCTGTTCACACACCCCAGGACCTCCATCCTAGATCCAAGCAGGTTAAAGCAAGAGCGATTACCCCCTCGGACTGGTCGTTTGGTCCCCCTACACTCTGCAGGCTAGGAGTTGAAGCTGCCATGTGGCAGCAGCTGCACAGCTGCCTCAGGTGCTTCTTGCCCCGGGGCAAAAGCCCACGCACTCCAAACTACTAGATCCCAAAGTCCACAATGCACTGACCTCTCACTTTGTCCTTAGCATCTATGTGTTGATAATTCTGCAAACCGCCACAGCTGCTGGTGATCTTAAGTCCCTCCAGCTGGTGGTTGGTCAGGCCGCCCTGGGGCTAAAACCTCTGGCTCGAGCAGGGCTGGGGTCGGCTCCCAGAGCCCTGTGCTGGTCGCTTGCTGCTGGCCTACCAGGCTGTCCTTGGGGGGAAATTAGCTTCTCTGTGTCATTTTGTGGGTTCTGTAGCTCCAGTTTGTTCAGAGTCCCCTTTTTACATGAATTTCGGAAGGTGGAAGCCTGAGCCTCACTTAAGTGCTGTTTCTACTCTGCCATCTTGACTCCGCCCCCCTCTTGTATGTTTTTCAATGGGAAGACAATACTATTAATTTACATGTACTGAAGTTATTTTAAATATAATTTCTGTTGGGTTGTGTTAGTAATTACATATAAAGGTGATGATGACTTATTTGATATTTTGCTAGTCTGCTGAAGTTATTGTTTTAATTTTTAGTTGACTGTTTAGGGTTCTCTAAACCATAATAACCTGCAAAAAGTGATACCGTGTTTCCCCGATAATAAGACACTGTCTTATTAAAATTTTTTGGAAAGAAAAACACCAGAGGGCTTATTTTCAGGGGAGGGCTTATGTTGTCCTGCTTCAGCTCTCCTCCGTGTCACTGCTCTCAATGGCGCCAGCAAGCAAATCACTGGGGAAGAACAGGATGACGCGCTCACTGCTGCAGCTCTGACTGGATGCAGCTTGGAGCGCGGCATGCGTTTCACCCGGGGGGGGAATGGTGCATACAGGGGGTACCGTAATGTAGCGTGTAGTGCAGGGGATCACCTTCACTACAGTAGCAATCTCAATAGGGCTTATTTTTGGGGGAGGGCTTATTTTAGAGGAATCTTACACAGTAAGGGGAGGGCTTATTTTCGGGATAGGTCTTATTATCGGGGAAACACGGTAGTTTTACTTTTTCTTTGCCTATTATTTCCTCCTCAATTTCTTTTAGTTGTTTCATTTCTATAGCTAGCATTTTTAGCCCTACATGAAATAGTAATATTGATAATGAAAATTATTGCTTTAGCCCGATCTTGTTAGAAAGGCTTCCAGTTTATCCAGATTATATATTATGATAGCTTATGTTTTTAGGTAGCTACTACTTGAAAAGATCTTTATTTTTATGTTTTCTAGTATTTTTTAACACTATTTGTTAAATTGTTAAGAGGTTTTTTTCCTTTGTCAAGAGTTTTTTTTAATGAATCTACTGACATAATCATGTGATTATTTGATTTTTAGAAAGAGAGTGGGGGCGGTGGCTAGATGGCACAGGAGGACCTGAGTTCAAATCTGACCTCAGACACTTAACACTTACTAGCCATTTGACCTTGGGCAAGTCACTTAACCCTGATTGCCCTGCCTTCCCCCTCCAAAAAAAAAGAAGAAAGAAAGAGGGTAAAGCAAGAATGTTGATTATCAGTATTACCATTTAATGTAGGCCTAAAAATGCTAGCTATCTTTCAGTATTTAGTTTCCAATTAAATTTAATCCTTTAGTCATCAGCCCTTTATTGAATATGTTTATTGCATTGTGGTTAGTAAAAGATGTTTAATTTTCCTGCATTTGTAAGGCTTTTACATCCTAATACCATGTCAATTTTTGTAAAGGTACTATGCAGAGTTGAAACGTGTACACTCCTTTTTATACTCACAGAGACCTATAATATCTAACTTCTAAAATTCCATACAGGTCCTTAACATTTTTCTTTCTTACTTTCTTTTTCAGATTTGTATAGGTCTGAAAGAGTTCTTCCTCTGTTATAGTTTTACTCTCTATTTCTCCCTGTAACTCATTAGCTTTTCCTTTTAGATGAAATGATATTCAGTACACATATGTTAAATACTAACATTAATCAATTTATTGCCTATGGTACATTTCCCTATAATATAATTTCTCTTTTAATCAAGTCTATTTTTCCTATTGCCTTATCTAATGTCAATATTGTTCCTTTTGATTTTCTGAGGCTAGCTGAAGCATGACAGATTTTCCTACAATTATATTTTCTTATACTTTCAATCTCTTTGCTTTCTGCCCTCTGTTTACAATGAAGAAGATAGTGAGAGAGGATTGTGTTTGATGCTTGATTTACCGTCTTTTCTCCTAAACTCCAATCACAGGTTCTTAGACTTTCTTTTCATTTACATCCCTCTTCATGATGCATCCTCTGAGGTTAGATTTTTTGTGGTTATGACTAATACCTCCCTGACTCTACCCTCCTCCCTCTTATGGCTCCTCTTTTCTCTGTTCCCTCCTGCATCCCCGATGATCTCAATGTATTTCCACACCATGATTATAAGACCTGGTTATAAGAAATACAAAGTCATCTCACTCTTTTTCTCGTTTTCTTCCTTAATATATTTTCCTTTCTTTTAAGATTGAAACATAACAAAACCACTCCCAGGACATCTGTCTTATTCAACTATCACTTTGACTTGATGACATTAGGTAACTAAAATAATATCTGTATCATCTCCCCCAGTTAAAATGTTAGTAACATCCTTGCTTGACCCTTTACAAATCACTTGCTCTTACTTACCTTTTTATGTTTCTCTTGATTGCTGTGTAGTTTCTATGCTGCCCTGGCATTTTCATCAGGAATTATTATCATTAAGGTCCATTTATTTTTACCTTTGTACAATTATACTTGGTTTTTCTGGGTAAGTTATTTTTGACTGGCATCTTATTCCAAGCTCTCTGCACTTTTAATATGGTACCAGCTAAATCTTGTGTGATCCAGGGTAGGCCCTCAGTACTTGAACTCCTTCTTTCTGTATGCATATAATAATTTTTCTGTGACCTGAAAGCACTAAATTTTGGCTATGACATTCCTGGTAATTTTCTTTGGGGGATTACTTTCAGGTGTTACCAGGATGATTCTATCTTACTTCTTGAAATATGATATGCAGGTTCTTTAATTGGGAATGCCTTTCAGGTAATTCAATGATTTTAAAATAATCTCTCCTCAGTTTTCCAGGTCAGTTTTCTTTTCTTTTTTTTAATATAAGACATCTTACATTTTTTCCCCCAGTCTTTTGACTTTGTTTTAATATTTCTTTCTGTCTAAAAGAATCATTCATTACCACTTGACCAGTATTAATTTTTGAGAGTAGGTTACTTGGATGAGATTTTTTACTTCTTTTTTTTTTTTTTTAAGCAATCGGGGTTAAGTAACTTGCTCAAGGTTACATGGCCAGTTATTGCTGGGTGTGGTGCTGAGTATCTGAGATGGGATTTGATCCAGGTCATCCCGACACTGGAGCCGGTGCTCTTACTCACTGTGCTACCTGGCCGTCGCAAATTTTTTACTTCTTAATATGCTATTAATTCTCTTTATAAGTCTTTCCTCTAACGCTCTCATTTCTTTCCAATTATTCCATTCCTAGCTGTACCAGAGTCTCAGCCCTCAATCTTATGATAACCGAATTCTTCATTTTAATATATAATATGTGATCTTACTGTTATAACTACTCCTTCCTCCAGGGCAGAGCACCATCTCTCTATAGAGCTTTTCCCTCATCTCAGTTCTTTTAATATTTGAGGGACTACTCAGGCTATGCCCTCACTCTCACTATATCACCAACACATCTCCTTTTCTAGCCATATATACCCTTGATGATGCCTTTTATGTGACTTCAAAAATCTGGCCCTGCTCGAGCCAGAGGTTTTAGCCCCAGGGGCGGCCTGACCAACCACCAGCTGTGTCTACTTATATCAACCATTTATCCTTTGGGTTATTTGCTATTTTGATTCTTCTCAGATTGTGGTGCCCATGATTCAGTCATTTCATGGTTCACAGCAATGCATTTAAATTGGGAAGGGACACTGGAGGTCATCTAAATCAACCCCCTCATTTTATAGATGGAGAAACTGAGGCCCAGAGGATTTAAGTGACATGTCCTACATTACACAACTAATGATCAGCACAACTAGGATCTGAATTTAGATCCTCTGACTATAAGACCATACTGTTAGAAACAAGATGGGTTTGGGGTAGTAAACGACTTGGGATCATTTAAAGCATTAAACCTCTTCCCAAATGTGAAATAGTGAAATTTCTTTTTCCTCTTCAATTTTTGAAGAGTCCAAGACCAAGTCACTTTCTATCACAACAGCTGTTCAAATAGGACATACCGATGAACTAATTTAATATAAGAGCCATCATAGGGGCGACATGCTTTCCCTATCCAATCTTATTTTTCCAATATGGTTGACTAGGCTAGTCTCTTCTTCTTATTACCAATGATGATGATGGTGGTGACAACTTACTGAGGAATCCCTGTGGTGTCCTGGAGACTGATACAATCAATACATTATCAGGAAATAGGGATATCTTGAAAACCTTGCTATGGATAAGTAATTTCTTTTCTGTTTCTGTATACTTTTATGTTTACTCTTTCTACCACTTCCAATTCTACCTAATTTTTTGTGTGTGGGGTGGAGGTTGTGAGGACGAAGGAAAGGGTTATCTCAACATTTTGAATTTCTGTATTTTTTTTTTCTATAAGTTATGAGACCCAGAGAAAGGAAAACAAATAGCTAAGGAAAGGAAAAGACAATTAGGATGAGAGTTATGAAAGATGAGAACATTAAACAAATAAACAAAAATATCCAGCATGTATCACAAACAGGAAAAAACTCACCTTGGTATATTCATCTTTGGCCTTGGTGAGCATTCGTAGGATATCAACTTCCTTGCCCTCTCCTGAATTGAGGATCATTGGGGAGATTCCTGCTCTAGCCCCCTGATGGGCTTTCAGTTGCTCATATTGAGTCAGGCTACAAAGTCAGGGGTATAGAAATAAATAGAAGGAAAAACTAGAAAAAATAAATAACGGTATAATGAAAATAACACTGAATTTGTAGTCAGAGGACATGGGTTTGAATCCTAACTCTTACTGCCTTTGACAAGTCACTGCTTTTCCTGTGTTTCAGGCTCCTCATGCTTAAAATAAGGTTGTTGTCATAGATCTCTAAGATTTCTCTGAGTTCTCTTTATATCAAACTATAGAGTAAAACTATTTAAAAAAAAAACACTTTTGGGGTGGCCAGGTAGCACAGCGAGTAAGAGCACCAGACCCAGAGTCGGGATGACCTGGGATCGAATCTGGGCTCTGATACTTAGCGCCACACTCAGAAATAACTGGCCGTGTAATCTTGGACAAGTTACTTAACCCTGATTGCTTTAAAAAAAAAAAAAACAACACTTTTTAAAAGGTAGTTTAAAAACCACCTCCTTGAATTATTTTCATCAGATTATCCTACATTAGAGATGAGACTAATTAGGAAGGAGTCAAGGAAGTAAAAAGGAGACAAGTTATGGGCACATTGATTGCATATCCAAATCATAACAGAAGTGATGGGGCTCTCTAAAGGCTCTTCTCAAGGAAAGACATGCAAAACTCAGAAGACCCCTGAAGACACTGCAAAGGAAAGTGAAACTGGGTTCCTTACACTGAACTTGGGGCCAAAAAGGAGGGCTGATCTCCAATTTAGCTGCTGGAGTTATCACATTGGAGAAGCCCTGCCTCCTGCTTCTATAGTTGAGTCTCAGTGGGGCTATTCAAAACAGGGAGGAATCCTTTCCTGACAACATAAAGACAGGTCCAAACTGCTTATGTCCTGGAGCTACATCATCCAGAAAAAGGTATTTTTACCTTGTAAAAATATGAGTCTTGAAGTAGGCTAGATCATAAAGAATAATCGGTTACTCACTTGAGATTAATGAAGCCTGTAAGTCACACTAGGAACAGAGTTCCTAACAATCTTTTTTTCCCCTAACAATCTTGATAGCAAATAACCCCCAAATTGCTATGTTAGAAAATGAAACTGCTCTGAGGAAAATGACTGGTGCCTGGGAGAGAAGGTTTTTGTAAAGCAAGCTAACAATACTAGCTCCAGGGCACACTGCTCCTTAGATCTAATACACACTTCGGCTATGTACTCTGGCTGACCTTTCTCTTCTAGCCACACCTCCATGAGAACTCTGGATACCAGGAGAGCTTTGTCCAACTCAAACCCTGTACCCTGAAACCTGGACTCTAAAACTGTTTCTCTATCCTTTCAGAAAGCTAAGCAAATTTATATGTAACTTGCGAATCCTATGTCTGTAAGTTTAATTTTCTGGGAATACAAGGTCTTTTCTCTTGGTCCCATGGCACCTTCAGGCATTACTGAGTTAGTTGAGTGGCCAAACTTATACCTGACCTAGAAGAAATATTATCCCTAATATCTTGAAAAGGTGGATAAGGCCAAGGATTTTACTGGGGAATCTTAGCCTAACTGACAGAGTTATAAATCTACAAAAACCAACTATTAACTGGCAGTGAACTTTTTGTTCAATTATTTGGTAATTACAACAGAATGCCTATGTATATCAAATATTGCGATTATAAGGCCACAACACACAGTTTACAAAAGCATGAATATTCTGAAAATGAGTTTATAACATACTTCAGCTAGTTAACTAAAATTAACAATTACAAACTGTTTTCTCAGGAATTAATGATTTTTAATGAAAAGGAAACTCCATTTATACATATATTGTGTCTTTTGGCCACATTTTAGCAGCTACATTTGCTTTGTCATTCCAGTGTGAACAGCAATGAACAAAGTTATCTTTGATAAATATAATCATAAACTCATTTCATTCTGAGTTATTTATATATTTATTCATCATATTTATAATAAATAAATTTTATTATAAAACTGAGTTATTTATAACTGTTATTTATTCATCACCAAGAATAGCATAGAAATAACTGCCTCAGAGTAAACAGATCTGAGAGTTCAAGAACTGACTAAAGGGGTAACCAACTGAAAAGCAGGCAGTAATAAGTCCACTTATCAGCAGAATTAGTCTTGAATAGCGATGAAAGCTCAACCGAAAGAAAACTTGGTATATTTGCTTGTACATTCATAGAATCTTACTAGGACAGGGATAGGACTAGACTTGTGGTTTTCTTGGTACTGGGAACTCTCCTTAAACTCCATTCATTACCAAACACACACCTTTTCTTCAATTTTTAGCATGAGAATAGTTGAGAGAAAGACTGTCAAACTCAGATTTCTGTGGTCTGCATAATGACTTAGAAAACTACAAATTACATTATATATATGTTGTATTATATTTGTAGTGTTAAACATTTCCCACTTAATTTTAATCTTTGTAACACTTGAGAATATTGTCTCAATGCTACCAGAGTTTGATATTTCTGGCCCAGAGCACAGAGACTTAAGAGATTTGACTTCCTCTCATTGCCAATATGTGTCAGAGGCAAGGTTTGAACTCAGATCCTCCTGGCTCCAAGGCCAGCTCTCCATATACCATGCCATGATGCCTCTCATGGACACTATTAGAATTTTTTAAAGAGCTAATAGCCATGTTAGCATGAAATTGTATAATGATCAGTAATATAAACAATTCCTAAGAGATGAAAAAAAACTGCATTAGCAAATGCAGTTTGATTACTGAAAAAATTAAAATCTACCAGGAAGCAGTAAAGGGAAATAAATCTGGCAGAGGAATAACGAAACCAAATTCACTGTAGAAAAGGGAGAAAGGACTCAAGGAAATGCGAGCCTTTCAGTATTTCCCTCAAAAACTTTGCTTCTCCCTCTCCTCTCTACTGATATGCAGGCTACTTGTTTTCTAAAGCAAACAAAACAAAACAAAAAACCAAAACAAGAAAATCAACTGGATTTAGAAAGGGAAAAATAACTGTTTCACTATAAAAGGTACACTCCTATTTGAGAATCACTGATATTTTACACAGTACCTAAAAAAAATGGGCTAAAGCTTACATATTAAATAAAAGTAATTGTAGCAGGAAGATATCTATGACTATTTTTTGTAAAATTTCTCCTGTCAAGTTTCTAAAAAGAGATTTTACTAACATTAAATTGTATTTGTGTGTGTGTGTGTGTGTGTGTGTGTGTGTGTGTAAAAACAGTAGCTTATCACTACTTACCTTTTCATGAGCTCTGCAATTCTTTGGCATTCTTCCTTATTATAAAACCAAATTCCATAAATGGACACTGCAAAAAACACAAATATAAATTACGAGCAACTTCTCAACCAAAAAATAGTGAGAATTTCCTTTTCTCTTCTTCAAAGATACAGTTAGCGAATAAAAATAATCATTAGAAATCAAAAGTTTAAAAAAGCAAGCCTTGAATTTGTATGTAAATCCACAGGGAAATTTGTAATGATTATGAACATGTAGATTTAAATGGTGACACAAATCCTATAAAACATTTTATTTACTTGAGAATACAGTGATTAATAAGATGTCTTCAAATCAGCAGGTGCTTAAAAAGTATTTCCTGAATAAATGAAAGTAGAATGATCAAGGAATTAGAATGCTAAGATTCTTGACTTTGCACCTCCAGTGTAGGAACACATTTTATTTTTATGTTGAGAAAAACTGATATGGAAACTAATGCCCTCCAATTAAAAGGCTGTAACAAAAAACAGGCATAGCTTTAAATTTATAGGAGACTACAAAAAAACAAAAAGAAACTTAAAATAACTAATTTATTCTTATTTAATGTATATCTCTTGAGATGATTAGGCATGATTATAACTTAACAGTTTATTATATGAGGGAAAATTACAGAATAATGACAATTAATGGTTTTCTTATGCACTTGAAAATAAACTCCTAACTTTATCACTTGCTCAACTACATTGTCTTTATAAACACAAGGCTGAAACATTTCCAAAATACATGTCAAACATCATCCTGCTTCCCTGCTGAGTTTCTATAACAAACTCAGTGTTTGTGTGGGATACACCCTCCTTTGATTGGTTAGAATGAGGGTCAAGTAATGCCAACTCTCTACCTCTTCAGCTGTATAGTCTTGTACCTTCACACTCTTATTTTAATACTGGCTTATGGATTCGATGAGTGATCTTTGCACCATTCTGATTTTCAGAGAATTTGCTACTTGGGCAAGGGTTTGCTCCTCCCTGTAATTCCTCCATCGCCATCATCACCATCAGTATCTAAGTGCCACTATGTGCCAGGCACTGTACAAGACATTTCACCTTTATCATCTCATTTGATCCTCAAAACAATCTTGAGAGGTAAGTGATATTATTATCCCCATTTTACAGTTGAGGAAATCGAGGCAAACCATAAACGACTTTCTTAGAGTCATAGAGCTAGTAACTAGTAACACTAGTAAGTGTTTGAGGCTGGATTTGAACTCAGATTTTTCCTGACTCCAGGTTTAACATTCTATCCCCTGTACCACAAGGCTTCCCTGCAGTCTGTTCTAAATTTTTCTTCTAATTCCTTCCTCCAGAGTTTTTATTTCACTTATAATTTTATTTTTTGTTTAATATCTGAGGTCAAAGCACTATCTTCTCTGAGGCTTCACCTGCAGTTGTTAAGAAGTCACTTACTTTTGGCTTATCTCTTGGGCATGTCCTGACCCATAATATGTCTCCATAGTGTTTTGAGTAGTCTTCTGTTTTATTCTCAGTTGCTGATGTGAGACTTAGTGGCAGGGCCAGAGGCAACACCCTCCCAAACTCTTGGATGATGAGGTCTTACTTATTCCTGACCTTAATTTCTTGGAGTGCAGTCACTTACTTCATCTCCCTTTATGTGTCTGTCTTCAGTTTAATGCCTGTAGTTAGTTTAACCCCCTGTTCCTTCCTTTTAAGTCCAAGACTGAGTGGTTTCAATGCTTTGATCATCAGGGCCCTTATGTGTCTCAGATCAACCTGCTATGGACTTCTGGCTCTCTAGGGAGACACCTTGGTAGTAGGCAGAAAGATGTGGGTGTCACTTTTAGCAGAGATGCTAACTGATGCTATGGTGGCATAGAGATCACCAAAGGAAAGAATGTAGGGAGATGATCAAAGGACCAAAAATAAAACCTTGAGATGGGGAAGTTGAAGAGGGGAAAGGGAGAAAGAATAAGAAATTTAAGTTAAATTAAAATTAAAAAATAATTCAGAGAGATCAGAAAAGTATCATAAGACCAAAAGATGATGTCAATAGGGAGAGGATGGACCTTTGGTGTAGATAGAAGCATAAAAGATCACATAGAGTCCTAGTTCTTGAAACTACATTGCAGCAAAAATCTTAAAAGGGCTCCAGAGAGAAACAACAGTAAGGTCTCTCATTCATCACAAGACTAGATAAAAAGGAATACAGAAACCTGTAAGACCCTTCCATCAGGGAAGCCAGCGAGAAAGTAAGTTATTGAGGCAAAGTCTGGTAGAATTCTGACCAGAGATGCTTAAAGGATAACTGGAGCCCTTAGCTCTCTATTCTTAGCAGTATAGGATGTTCAGAGTAGCCAAGAGAGGAAGCTTGAAGGGAGGTTAAAAACCTTAAGTTGGGGGATAGGAGGAGCCAGCAACACCGGAACTCTAGTGCCCTAGAAGTCAATAGCAGGTAAACAAATGGGAAATCTGCTTGCGCTCTGACAAAAATTCTCCCTTCCCACCTGAAACCTAGTTTAGCACCCTGTTTCCAGGAGGCAGGAAGCCTGGAGTGTTCTGATAGGGAATTTCTGGGGTCTGGGGTGGGTTGGGGAAGTCAGGAGTTTGGGTCAGAAACCCCAACATCTCCCTACATTCTTTCCTTTGGTGATCTCTATGCCACCATAGCATCAGTTAGCATCTCTGCTAAAAGTGACACCCACATCTTTCTGCCTACTACCAAGGTGTCTCCCTAGAGTTACAGTAATGTATTTGCAATCACGTGCTACATACTGCTACCTTGATATTGTGCCTTCATCTCAAATATAAGGGCAGTGTGGCATAGAAGAGCACTGGACTTGGGAGTTAGAAGATATGGTTTCAGATCCTTACCAGATGTAGGCCCTAAACAAGTTACTTAACCTTTTGGTGCTACAATTTCCTCATCTATCAAATGACGGAGTTGGACCTAATGCCTGTGAAGTCTGCGATCCTACAGTCCAAAGGTAAAGTCATCAGCTTCCCTACTTCTATTGATTCTTCCAACATTATCTCAGTTATGCAGACATAATCTTCAACTTTTTCCTTTCAATGTTAACTCCTCTTCCCCAATCAGTTAGCAGTATCTCTCATGTCACCCCTCTCCACTCACATGGTTACCACATAATCAGGCCTTCATTACTACAACATATATGATAAGAGTCTCCTAACCACTTTCTTCTTCCCTCACCAAACCAATCCTTTATACTGCTGCCCAAATAATATTTCCTAGTACCATCATATTATACAAATTATCTAATTAAAACTCTTCAAGGGTTCCCAAATATCTACTAAATATAAACTACTCACACTGCCCTTCAAAAGGCCTACTACAATCTTGTTCCAACCAAATATTGGTTGATTGGCTACAAATTATCTTTCCATTGTATTTCATGTTCTCTCCTCTTCATATACACATTATTCCTGAAAGATTGGAATACATTCTCTTCCTCCGCTCCCCCCAGTTTTTGTTCTTTCTGTTCCTACCTCTGGCCTCTTGCCTATGTTATCTCCCACGCCTAGAAAGGGCCTCAAACTCTTCTTCTCCATTTGTTGGAGTCCCTCCTTTCCTTCAAGGTCCAAATCAGGAAGTGCTTCCAGTATGAAGCCTTTCTCAAACCTCCAGCTAAATGTGGTCTTTTACTACCCTCTCCCTCGAATAAATTATTTGTACACAAGTCTTCATCCTTGCCCCTTACCTCTACCTGTTAGTTTGTGAGCTCCTAGTTTTACCAAAGGTCAAGTTTTACAGAACAAATCCTTTTATGAAGGGGATTTGTTCTTATGAAGTTTGGATTTAGTCTAAGGGCCACACTTGAGGACCTAGATGGCCACATGTGGCCTTGAGGCTGCAGATTTCCTACCCCTGAAGGAAAAGTGGTAGCAAGGATGCAGGGCAAGTAAATTAACTCTCTTTGCCTCAGTTTCTTCAACTGTAAAAAGAGCTGGAGAAGGAAATGGCAAACCATTCCATTATCTTTGAAGAGTCAGATACAACTCAAAATGACTGAACAACAAAAAAAGGAATATAATCTCTGTTATATCTATCTTTGTAGCCCCTGGGCCTAGCCTAATGCCTCTAATGGAAGGCACTTAAATCTTTGTTGAAATGAATTGAATTATAAGCTTGAAGCTACTTGTGGCATTTGACATCAGGAACTAGGTCTTCATCGAAGGAAAGTGCCAAGAAAACTGTTAATGTACACCAGCAGAGCAATTTGACATTGTCAGTACCACAGTATAACTGAAATGTAGATTTGGGAAAGGAAAGTGCTAGGAAAACATCTTTAAAATGTCAAAAGGGAAGGAGGGAAAAACAGGATTCCTGGAAATTATTTTAAGACATGGAGAAGACTACACATCAGGAAACATTTTCTGGCTACTGAACCACACAAGATAGCTAAACAGCAACACAGCTTTAATATTGAAATGACATAATCGGGAATAATCCTTTAAATTTTGAGTAAAGTTTAATATGAACGTCAAGTTTAAGTATCAGGAAATGGTAACCCAAACAGCTGGCCCAGTGCTAGGCAATGATACATATTACAGTATAATATAAAGAAATTAAATGATTCCAGGTCACCCCCCCCCCCCCCCACTCTCCCTTTCCTAACAATAAAATATCTTCCTGACTTGAACAAAATCCCATCAGGACCAAGGTAGTGAATTTCATTAATATATGTATTAAAAAAAAAAACAACCAAGTGAAATTTTCTGCCAAGGCCTCCACACCTCTAGACAAACATATTGCTCTTCCCCTCGAGAGGTTATATCAAACTAGCTAGTGGTGGTGTATAAAAACCAGAGCTCCTCATGCCTCAGGAAGGTGAGGAGCTGACAGGCTGACACAGACCATAATTTCATACTTCAATCCAAGTTTTCTTTGGATAAAATTGATCTCACTTTAGCCAGAGAGTAGTCATTACAACAAAGAAAAAGGACTATGTTGTAAAAGGATAAGAATGAAAAGAGCTCTTTTAGGTAAAAAAAATTATTTAAAATCATTTTTTATTTAAGAAGAATTTTTACAGCAGAAAACGGCAATGTTTACAGAAACATAAGGGAAGTGGTCATGGAAATTTCTGCAGATTAAGACGTGACAGACATGTTTCCTAGGTTTTTAAATTTTGAATCTAAAAAAGTTCCAAAACAGGACTTAATTATTTTTTTGGAATCCCAACAAAGCAACAACTCATACAAGGGGATATTTGGACGTTTACAATGCTTCAAGCCTTTGTGAAGTCAACCACTCCTGCATATCAAACACTACCTAGTCACCTTCCAGGAGAAACGGAGGGGAAGTTTAAGGGCACTTTGGTGCATGAAGCTCAACTCAACTGTTTCTACATCTCACACGAAGGTAAGAAAAGTCAACAACGACACAAAGAATAAGAAAGACATGCTGAAATTTGTTGTAATGTATCTTATTGATATTTAAACATATAAATAGTATGAGTTACATTCAATCACTATATGGGCATTTCTTTGCATTTACCTTGGTATCTAACACAGATTTTCAATAATATTGATGTCTGACAATAATATTGATGTCTGACGCTTGAAGTACTACTATTTAATGAAGTTGTCAATAAATACATGTCTTTCTAATACATTATGTTACAGAAATTCTCAGGATGAAGGTGTTAAGGAGGCAGTCTTGAGAAGTAATATAATATTAAGCATCTATTTAAATTAAAACACAGCTTCTACTTCTCTTTTAATTATTAGATAAAGGAGTTGGAAATTTTACGTCTTCAGGAAAATTTTAGAATTAGTCTTCAAGTGTGAATTTACACAGAGCAAGTCAGTTATGATTAGGCTGGTGATTTTGTTGCTTTTCAATTTCTTCTATTGAACAAAAAAATATTCAATTTCAAGTTGTTAAAAGAACATGCAATTAGGGGTGGCCAGGTGGCTCAGCGAGTAAGAGCACTGCTCCAGTGTCAGGATGACCTGGGGATCAAATCTGGGCTCGGATACTTAGCACCACACCCAGAAATAACTTGTCGAGTAACCTTGAGCAAGTTACTTAACCCCGATTGCTTTAAAAAAAAAAAAAAAGAACATGCAATTGATTTTTAAAGATCATGTAATCACAACTTTTCATTTGTTATCATCTGATTCTTTGTAGCGTGACATACAATTTAATTGAAAAGTTCTTGGAAATTTATTTATATAGTGTATGCTCCTTACAAGTATTTCTTGATCTTGATTATGTTGATCATAATTAATCTTTTAAAACATCTCTGTATCCCTATTACTTAGCACAGTGCTTGACACACTGAAGCACTGACTGCTCCATATTTTACCCTAAAGATCTTTCAGTTATCAATCTCTGAAATGAATCTTTAAAGTGGTTTGTTAATTATTAAGAAAGGATCAATGTTGTTGCTTATATAATTTTAAAAGATTGGGGCACATTCCCCTGTACTTAGGCAATGGATAAACTACATGTACTGGAATAGGAAAAATTTTTACCGGATATCACAGGTTCTTGTATTTTGTGATGCTCTTTTCTTTTTTGACAATATTGCGAAAAGCAACTGGAAAAATAGATTCTTGGTTGGCATAAGACATCAGTTATATTTTTGTAGTTCCTTTTTTTAAAATCTAGGATTTTTTTTAAAACTGGGAACATGGCAGTTAAATTTAAAATTCCTGAGGTCTTTGAGATATCAGATAGGAAAAATATCTTAAAAGCTCGTTTTTTTTCATGAATAAGCATGCACGATGAACATCTCAATATAAGAACAAGGAATGCCAAGTCATGGATATACATACACATCTGTCTTGGCTGTCTGTCTCTCTACTACTGTAGAGAGAGGGAGAGAGCATAGTTCTTGCTGTTGTATTATTTCTTAGTTTATTATATCTGTTTTAAAAATGTGAACAAGCAAAGGGCAATCATTGTGTATAGATACAGATATAGATATATGTACATACACCCATGGAGGGATACACTACTTAAAAACATATAAGTGCTTAATAAACAGTGCTGACAAATGTTAATAATAGTACAATAAAGTTATTACAAAAGGTTACACAGTGTTTTAGAAAGTTCACAATGGCCAGTGGAATAGATAGTCAAATTTTAAAATTAATTTAGTTTCCTTATAATTGACTAGGATTCATTTACATAACTTGTCATCTTGAAGGGAATTTGTACTACTTCTAAAAAAAAGAACATGAAGAAAAACTAAAGTGTCTATTAATCAGCTTTTGCCTTCTTGTTACATATGCCTATCTTATCTTTTAAAGGATGTCTGGAATTCCCAGTGTTGGCAGTACACTTGCAGCAGTAAATGTTGAGGTCAATTGTTACGCTGCCCATGCACTGACAGCCATAGATGGGAAATGAAGGCTATGCTTGGCTAATGGCATGCTGAATTTGTACTACCAGCCCATCCTGAATGCTTTGCCCGGAGTTTTCCCTTCAGCACATTTTAATTAATGCCTTTAAAGTATTGTTCTTTCACTTCTCTTCTGCCTTAATCTTCCTGACCAAACAGGGGCATAATCTAATATGATATAAAACCTTTACTGGCCAGTGGCAAGCAACATAGCACTGTTATCTTTGGTCTCCTGGTCTGTTTCATTTCATTTCACATGACATAAAGTTTTACTATGTCTCACAAATCAACATTCCCATGATTCTGAAATATCACAGGATTAACAGTAGCGGGGGTTGGTTTTTTTTTAAATTTTTAAATTATTTTTTAAAAATTAATTTGTTACTTTTAGTTTACAGGATTCAATTCCACAATTGCTTGAGTTTCACATTTTGTCCCCCTCCCTGCCCTCCCCCCCATGGCAGCATATAGTCAAGTATAGGATCTGTAAATACTTTCACATTATACATTAGTCAGGTTATAGAGATGGACTGTATCAGATGGAATGAAAAATGGTAAAGAGGACATAAAACCAAACAAGAAAAAGAAAAAGATCAGGTATTTTGCTTCCATCTGGATATAAACTCAGTTCTTTCTAGTTGTTTCTCTGGATGCACACATTTCTCTCCATCATGAGTCTTTTGGGATTGACTTAATATCACTGCATTGCTGAGAGGAGTCCAGTCTATCAAAGTTGGTCATCACACATACGTTGTGTCTGTAATTGTGTACAAATTTCTCCTGGTTCTACTCTTCTCACTCAGCATCAGTTCGTATATGCCTCTCCAGGTAAATATGAAGACCATTTGCTCCTCATTTCTTATAGCACAATGGTATTCCATTACATGCATATACCACAACTTATTCAGCCATTGCCCAATTGATGGATACCCCTTAATTTCCAATTCTTTGCCACCACAAAAAGAGCTGCTATAAACATTTTTGTACATATGGGTCTTCCTCCCACTTCTATGATCTCTTTGGGACATAACCCTAGGAGTGGTATTGCTGGGTCAAAGGATATGAAATTATTTATAGCCCTTTGGGCATAATTCCAGATTGCTCTCCAGAAAGGATGGATCAGTTCACAACTCTACCAACAATGCATTAGTGTTCCAATTTGCCCACATCTTCTCCAGCATTTGTCATTTTCCTGTTTTGTCATCTTAGCCAATTTGACTGGTGAGATGTGGTACCTCAGAGTTGTTTTGATTTGCATTTCTCTAATCAACAGTGATTTAGAGCATTTCTTCATGTGCTTATAGACATCTTTAATTTCTTTCTCTGGAAATTGCCTGTTCATATCCTTTGACCATTTATCAATTGGGGAATGACTTGTATTCTTATAAATTTGACTCAATTCTCTGTATATTTTAGAAATGAGTCTTTTGTCAGAGACATAGTTGTAAAGATTCTTTCCCAATTTCCCACCTCCCTCTTAATCTTGGTTACATTGGCTTTGTTTGTACAGAAGCTTTTCAATTTCATGTAGTCAAAATTATCCATTTTACATTTTATAATGTTCTCTAATTCTTGTTTAGTCATAAAATCTTTCCCTCTCCACAAATCTGACAGGCAAACTATTCCTTGTTTTAGGAGACTGCTTACAGTATCAGCCTTTATACCTAGATCATGCACCCATTTAGACTTGATTTTGGTATATGGTGTTAGATAATGGTCTATGCCCAGTTTCTGACATACAATATTCCAGTTTTCCCAGTAGTTTTTGTCAAATAGTGAGTTCTTATCCCAAAAACTAGGGTCTTGGGGTTTATCAAACAATAGATACTATAGTCATTGACTTCTGAATCTCCTGTGCTTAATCTATTCCATTGATCCACTCCTCTATTCCACAGCCAGTACCAAGTAGTTCTGATGACTGCTGCTTTATAATACAGATTGAAATCTGGTATAGCTAATCCACCTTCCCTAGAATTTCTTTTCATTAATTCCCTTGATATTCTGGACTATTTATTCTTCCAAGTGAATTTTGTTACTATTTTTTCTAGCTCTCTAAAGCTAGTATTTTTACAAAATACTTTTCTGAACAATAGCCCTATGATAGATGTTACAAGTAATATTATTCCCTTTTTCTAGACATAGAAACTAAGAGTCAGAAAGGTCTCTCAAGACCAATAGCTGAATGGGCAATTACTCATAAGACTGTGACATATAACTAAAATCTAAATTTAAATTTAGAATCAAATACAACAAATAGTGAAACAAAACTGTTATGAAGATTAACAGAGTGAATTATTTTATAGTACATTATCTTCAAAATGGAGTTTTACAAAAACTTTCAGAACAAGAAGGCCATCTCAAATATAGAGGAACTTGTTCAATAGGCAAACTGCTCCTCTTTCTCTTTCAGTTACAAAAAATTTGAGATAACACACACACACCTCACACACAAACACACACACACACACGAGAAATCAAAAAGTGATCTGCTGATCTGACTACAGGTAGAACATTCTTTTGTATGTTTATTGATGACTGTTATGGAATCTCAGAATTGGAAGGAACCATCTAGTCCAACTCAAGAATACTTTCTGTAAAAAATCAATAAATGGTCAACCAGCCTTTGTTTAAGGTCTCCAGTAAAGGAGAACAATCAACCCATTTCACTTCTGGACAGCTCTAGTTGTTAAAGACTTTTTTCTTACAACAATCCTATATTTGTTCATGGTTCCTAGTTCTGTCCTTTGGATCAAACTGAAAAAGTTTGGTTCCTCTCCATCTGACAATCATTTATACCTAAAGACAGTTCTCAGGTTCATCCCCAAAGCACCTAAAGTATTCTCTTCTACAACCTAAATATTCCCAGTTCAGCTCTTTTAATAAATCTATTCAATTCAATAAGCTTTTAAGTACCTACTACTGCTGTGTTCCATGCCAGGCAGAAGGGGTACAAAGACAAAAATCTAATAGTACCTGCCCTCAAGTACATTCTACTGGGAGTAGGAAAAAAAAATCCATACACAGAAAATTAAATAAAAATATATATGCAAAGTCATTTCCGGAAGAAGGGCACCAGTGAATGGATTCTAGAAATAACAGTCTATGCAAAAGTATGGAGGTAGAGATAGACAGTTAGTTGTATATGGGAAAAGGAAGCAGTCCAGTTTTACTAGAATGAAGAATGTGTGAAGGAGAGTAATGTATGTGCAATAAGCTTAGAAAGGTGGGCTTATATGGCATGGTTTCAAGGTCCTTTACCCTCTAGCTGTACTTCTGTGCACTTTCCTTCCTAAGACATAGTATCCAAAACTGAACATAATCCTTCAGGGAACACAATCCTAGTCTGATTTGGGT
Organism: Petaurus breviceps papuanus; assembly: GCF_028583685.1. NCBI lineage: Eukaryota > Metazoa > Chordata > Mammalia > Diprotodontia > Petauridae > Petaurus > Petaurus breviceps. The sequence goes on along the minus strand of NW_027185867.1, from coordinate 6,665,117 downwards.
AGAAAGACTACTACCTTTCTAATACAGACATTGTGTAGCTCTTAATTTAGATAGTGCCTTGTATATACCAGGTACTTAATAAATGCTGTTGAGTTCACTTGAATTCATTATGCCAGGTGGCATTGTGGATAAAAGTGATAGACTTGGCATGAAGTCAATAAGCATTTATTAAATGCTTCCTATGTGCCAGGTATGATGCTAAGGTCTGGGAGGAACTTGATTCAAACATTGCCTCGGATACTAGTTGTGTGACTCTGGACTTAATCTTCCTTTGCCTCATTTTTATACTCTATAAAATAAGGGATTTGGGCTCAATGATTTATGAGGCTCCTTCCAGTTCTAAATCTGTGATCCTAATCCTAAGAATTTACATATGCCACGTCTTTGTAATGTGAAGAGAGAAAATTACAAGGATATTAATCTTATATATAAAACATTTAAAGCCATTAGAAAGCTTCAAGAATATTTCAAAGTATCCTGAAATCTGTAATCTATTCTATTCTACATGAAAATAGAAAAAGAAAATCCAAAGCAGAGAATTTAACTAGTTTAAAAAACAAGAAACTGGTGAGTGGAAACAGCAAATAAAATTTTTCAATGTAGATTTAACTTGCTTAAACCCTTATTAGAAGGATTTAAATATGACAAATTAAAGGCAAAAATGTGAACAAAAGCATACTGTTTGCCAAATTATAAAATCAATATATTTTAGTCCAAGCAAATCAGATTTCGATTAACCATTCCCTAAGTATGTCGAAGCTTTCTTTGCCTCCTAGAAAATCATATTCCAAGCCCTCCACTCCTTCAAAGTGTTAGGTGCTATATCTTGTGTGATCCTGACTATAGTTCCACAGTATGTGAATTAGCTCTTTTTGGCTACTTATAATATTTTCTCCTTAACCAGGGAGTGCTAAAATTTGGATGGCTCTAAGATATCTGAGCAGTTTTCCTTTATGATTTCTTGAAATATATTTAAGCTCCCTCCTTTCTCTGTCTCTCTCTCTCTTTCTCTCATATCATGGCTTCCAGGTAGTCTGATAATTCTTAAATTATCTCTCCTCAATCTGTTTTCCAAGTCAGTTATTTTTCCTATGAGATTTTTCATTTCTTCTCCTCCTCCTTTTCTTTTATTGTTTCTTGATGTTTCACGGAGTCATTAACTTCTATTTGGTCAATTTTAATTTTTAAGGAGTTCTTTTCCTCAGTATTTTTTGTGCCTCCTTTAATAAACTTTATTTTCTTTTCATGTCATTTGTTCTTATTTCTTTCCCCAATTTTTTCTCTACTGCTTTATTTTTTTTTCTTTTGCTCCTTTTTCTTTCTTTAGCTCTTCTAGGAATTCTTACTGGGTTTGTGTCCAATCTACATTTTTCTTTGAGGTTTTACTTATAGATGTTTTCAAGTCATTGTCTTCTGCTGAGTTTTGTGTCTAGAGATTCCCTGTCATGACAGTAGTTTTTTTATCCTCAGGTTCTTTTTTTTTGTTTTCTTCTCATCAAATCCATTTCTCAAATCATAATGCATTTATTATTTAATCTCATCTCACGTTACCCCATCTGAGTTTAGGAGTTCAAAGTACCAAAATTTTAATTATTTAAATGTCTAATCACTTAAGTCATATTTAAACTCAGAAGATTTTGGATTCAAATTCCAGCTCTTCCACTTACTGATTTGTTTCCTAATCTACACAATGAAGGGGATAGACTAAGGTTTCTTCTGTCTCTAAATATATTCTATTAAATGGACGACTTTAGTTCTCATAGATTGGCACAAGGAAACACTCTGGAACTTGCAGAAAATAAGCATGAGATCTATCCAGAGAAGTCCAGGCAAATGCAATGACTTGAGGTCTTCTAGTGCAAGCCAAAGGGGAGCATTTGGACATCAGGAACCTCAAGTGGCACTGTGAACCAACTTTTTTTCTGTACCTATGGCCTCTCTTCCTCTCTCTTTGGAGTACAGACCTAGTACTGACTGTATCTATCAGTGGGTCAAAGAGTATTCATAGTTTATTTTTGGGTAAAGTTCCAAACTGCTTTCTAGAATGACTAGAACAGTTCAGAGTTCCACCAATGATACATTAATGTACCTGTTTTCCCACAGAACCTTGAATGTTTCTTGTTTTCTTTTTTTGGTCAATTTTACCAATATGATGCGTATGATATAAAACCTCAGTTGTTTTCATTTGCATTTCTTTCATTATTAGTGACTTGGAACATCTTTATTTTGATATGACCATTGATAGTTTGGATTTCTTCCTCTGAAAACTGATCACATCCTTTCACCAATTATTGACTAAATATCTTTTGATCATATCCTTGGTCAATTTAGAAATGGCTTTTATTCTTATAAATTTCAATCAGTTCAAAATCCATCATGGAAATGAAAGTTTTATGAGTGAAACATGCTATAAAGATTTTTATTCCTAGTTACTTGCTCCCCTTTAATTACAGCTAAATTAGTTTTATTTGTACACACACTTTAAAATTTTACTTACTTAAAACTGCCCATTTAATCTTTTGTGATTCTCTGTATTCTTTGGTCATGGACTCTTCCCTATCCATAGATCTGAAAAGTAATTTTATTATGCCACTGATCTAAGTCAAGCAGCAATTTTAAGTTTATCTTGATATACATAGAGAGAGATGGCCTATGAACAAATGAATGTAAAAAGCATTCATTAAACACATATTATGTGTAAAGCATTGAGCTAAGTATTGTTGACACATATAGAAAAGTAAGATAGTTCCCTTTCTCAAGGCTCACATACCAATGGGAAAAACAACATAAATGGAAGGTTTCAGGTGCATATCAGTGAAAAGAGCCTATGGTCCTTAAGGTGCAGCAGAAAAACAGACAGTAATGCCTCCTCTTTAATGTCCTTTCCACTGATTAAACTTTAAATTAAAGTTTCATAATGAACCATTTGGCAATGCCAAAGATTTAAGTGCCAACAATTTTCTTTTCTAGGTCTTCAGTAACTCTGGCTGTAGCACATGAAAGAGAAGTTGCCAGGTTGTATCTCCCCAGGGGTTGCTTTTCAGGACACTGTTAGTAACAAATCATCTGGAAGATTACTACTTTGTAATACAGTTTGAAATTTGGTGCTTCAGGCCTCCTTAATTTTATTTATTATTTCCCTTGAGATTCTTGACCTTTTGTTCATCCAGATGAATTTTATTATTTATTTATTTTAGCTCTATGATTATTATTATCATATATATATATATTATATTCCTTTGGTAGTCTGATTGGTATGGCACTGATTAAGTAAGTTAATTTGGGTAGTATTAACATTTTTATCATATTGGCTCCATCTACCTATTTTTGTAAAGAGTGTTTTGTAATTGTATTCATATAGTTCTTATTTCCTACAGTTCCTGGAAGGTAGACTACTAAATATTATATTCTTATAGTTATTTCTCTTTTCTTCCTGCTGGATTTTGCTGTAAATGTACAAAAATATTTATGTGAGTTTATTTTATGTCCTACAACTTTGGATATAATATTTAAGTTATTGCTTCAATTAATTATTTAGTTAAGGTTCTGCATTCCTCTAAATAAATCATTATATCATCATCAAAAAATGATAATTTTGTTTTCTCTGACAATGCTTGTTCCCTCAAATTTTTCCTTGCCTTATAGCTATAGGTAGTATTTCCAGTACTATATTAAGTATTTAAATAGAAATTCTGAAATGCAAACACAAGAGTAAAGAGAAACCTAAAAAGGTACATGCATTTGAGGAATTGGAAGGGACTGTGTGAAGAGCACACAATGGTGTGTGACACAGGTGACACAACGGAAAAAGTCAGGAAGACCCGGGTTCAAACCCAGCTTCAAATACTAGAGCCTGGGCAAGCCACTTAATCCTGTTTGTCTCAGTTTCCTCATCTATAAAATGAGCTGGAGAAGGAAATGGTAAACCACGAACAGTATCTTTGCCAAAAAAAACTCCAAAAGGGGTCACAAAGTGTCGCTCATGACTGAAAGCAACTAAACAACGGTAATATGATGAAGTGTTTGCATTCTAATTGTAAAAGAAAAAACAAGTATCCCCTCAGACCTCTAATGTCTTTAAGTGTCATAGACAGAGGTAAATAAAACAATCACATGTTGTCAGGACATTTCTGTTCCACTTTAATGATTTTTTCTTTTTTTTTTTTTTTTAAAGCAATTGGGGTTAAGTAACTTGCTCAAGGTTACAGGGCCAGGTGTTTCTGGGTGGGTGCTAAGTGTCTGAGCCCGGGATTTGATCTCCAGGTCTTCTCAACACTGGAGCCGGTGCTCTTACTCGCTGTGCTACCTGGCCGCCCCCACTTTAATGATTTTTAAGGTAGAAATAAAAAGGATAGGAAAAGGAATACATGAAGGAAGGAGATGAAACGACCTATTTCACAGAAACAGTGAATTCAAGAAGACAACTACATAAACATGGGGAAGGTGGGAGTCAAAAGAACCTTACTTTCATCTGAACTTGACCTACATAGAAAGAATTTGGTTTAAAAATACACTAAATTCAATAAGGAAATAGGTAGGAAGGGAAGGGGAGGTTATGAGAGAAGGCAGAATCTGGATGAAATCTATCATAAGCAAAATAAACCCTAACTTTGGAGAGCAGATTATGAAGGGAGGAATAAAAAGGCTTTTTTGACTTGTCATTTTCTTCTAGGAGACCTATAATTCTTAGGTTGCCCCTATGTACCCTGTCTTGAAGATCAATGTTTTACTTGTGTGGAAATTGTGCTATTGTTTTTTGTTTCTCTTCTTCCAGATTATCCTTCACTTCTGTGTATTTGCATTTGCAATCAGTTATCCTCTTGGTGAGACTTACCGCCATGGATTCAAAGTTTTCTATTCTGTCAATTATCTCTGTCATGTAGGTCATATGTTCTATTTTCACAATTCTTATTTCTCTTTTAAGTTATTTAAGAATATTATGCTGTGATTCTATGCTTTCTTGGAAACTCACAGGGTCCCTGGCCTCAACAAGACTGAATCGATTTTCCTTTGTTTTGCAATATTTATTTATAAATATCTTGACTCTAGATGATCTGGATGTCATTTGCCCTTATATTATTAAAATCTTCCCTGCTTGTTTATCTGTTTATCTTCAAAGTCTTCAACTGAGTTTTTTCTTCTTGAGATCTTTGGAAATTTGCCTTTTTTGATTAAATTCTCCTATTGCTCACTATCTGATTCCCTCCTCTTTGATTATGATTTCCCTGGAGAATGGAACTCAAAGCAGTCTTACCCTCTTCCTGCTCTGTATAATTCATGTTTCCTTGGCCTCAGTTTCTGGTCCAAGTGACTTCTGGTGGACAGAATTTGACTCAGCTGGATTGTGGGCTCTTTCTCTAAGGCTCAGTGCCCTGTGAATATGGTATCATACAATGGTGTCCTATCCCAGTGTTCTCTGCTTCTGTTTCTCAGTTCTTTTTGCTGAGTTATGTTGTAGCACAGAGCACTGCCTCACTGTCACCTGAGTAAGAACAAGTTTCTGCCTTTTGGTTTTCTGAGGCACTGAGAGGAAGACAGACGTAGAGTTAAGTTCTGTTTCAAGCCTAAGAGTTAGCCTGTACAGCCTACTCAAGCATGGAGAGGAAGAGGGTAATGAATGAATGTATAAGGGGTTGGTTAGTTCAGTAAGTTTTTACCTCAGTAGGAATTCTTTGTGTCATGTAGAAATTGTTTTATTTTCTTGTGCATAATTCCTACTTTGGACATGTTTGAGAAGTTATGTGAATCACAGAAAATGTCTAGTCCATCATCTTGTTTGGTCATCTGACCCAGAAAGGGGGAATTAAAAAGAAAGGGAAAAAAGGTTAAATACTGTTGATTAGAGACTGGAGGAAGGAAAGAAAAAAGGGGCAGTGAAGTAAACTGCTTCAATTACAGAACACTAGGGTTGAACACTCCTCTCTAGTTACTTTTGTAAAAAGGAGGTTAGGAAGAAGGTAAGAGATAGGACTATGAGAACAAGTTGGGAGGAAATACCCAGTTAACAATCATAAACATTAAACGAATTGAAGTATCTATAAAGTGGAAGCTGACAGCAGAATGGATCAGAAAGCAGAATCCATCAATATATTGTTTATAAGAAACATTTCATTTAAACAGAGTTAAAAGAAGGGGGAAAGGGCAAAATATGTAATACTTCAAGTGAACTAAAAAAAATCATGATTTGAGACAAGGAACAGGAAAATTATACATGATTGAGATAAACTATATTACATTTAAAGGCACTATATACAATGAAATAATATCAATACAAAATATAAATACACTAAATGGCATAGCATCCAATGTATTAAAGACAAAAAATACAGAAAAAGTAGACAATATGAAGGTTAGAGATTTGAATGAACCTTTTTCAGGCAGATAAATCTTAAAAAAAAATGGTTAAACAAGAAAGGAGTTAAGGTCCTGAATAAAATTTTAGAAAAATTAGATATGTTAGATCTCTAACAATTACTGAATGGAAATGGAAAGGGAGATGCATATTTCTCATTACTATGTGGCACATTTACAAAAACTGATCATGTATTAGGACATTAAAACCTAACAAAAATTTGCATTAGAAAAAATGTTAAAACTTATACTTTACTGACCACACCCAATAAAATTATATTCGATGAAGGCCTCTGAAGATAGGATTAAAAATTAGAGATTAAATTTGTGAGTCAAAAAATAAACCATAGAAATAGAAAATTTCATCAAAGAAAATGACAAGAAAACAATATACCAAAGCTTGTGTAATGTGGCCAAAGCAGTCCTAGGCTGATTGTGGATCCTAGCTTCTATGAAAACATTCTGGGGATTAGAGATGCACAACTAAGAATCCCATCTAGCCTCTTCTACCCAACCCAATCTGGGATTCCAGAATGGGAACCCCAGAGTCCTAAAGAGAGACAAAGACATTTTATGAGAGACAAAGAAGGCAGGTAGAGATAAGAGCGTGGTGCAGAATATAGTCTGGACTCTAGGACCCTTCAGGGTAGTCCTAGAACTCCCTGTTTGAGCTCAGCTCATTCCAGCCTGGTCTGAATCTTCTTTGAGGGTAGCTGCAAAAAAACAACTTTGGGGATATTCTGGGTAGACCTAATATGGCACTTTCTGCTCAGCTGGGAAAGGGCAAGATGCTTCCTCAAACCCGAGTGACTTGAACTCTGCTCTGGAGGGAACAGCCTTGGGGCAAAGTACTCTAGGAAATAAAGCCTCAGGCCAGCCTTAGCCTAGCAGGGAAAGAAGCCACAGGAAGGTCTAGACATGGTCCAATGAACTGCCACAGGCCCAATCCAAACTGTGGGAGAAAAGAAAAATTCAGCCCAAACAATCTCTGAAATCTTTAAGGGGAATGCAGCACAAGAGTATCTGTAAGCCTAGCATTAGGACAAGGACTCCAGGTTTTCCTACAGCAGAAAGAGTCTGTGACAAGGAGACTCCAGGCAGAGCACTAGAATCCCCTGCAAGGTTGATCTAGTCTAGAACACTAAGGAACTGTTCACAAAATTCAGATTCGGGGCTTAGCCAAAAAGAAGGCCTCCCGTGAGCAAACAAAGGGCAACTCCGACTACCATGAAGTAATACTTTAGTTTGAGAAATACTCAAGTGGTGAACTACAAAGACAATAGCAATCTCATAAGTCTAGGTAAAGTCTCAGAAAAAAAAAATCCTAGTTATAGAGACTTCAGGATTTCCTGGAGGAAATTAAATAAGAGATTCAGAATGGAAAAGCCAAGGAAGAAAAAAGGCAAAGAAAAACAAACAGTAGAAAAACTCATTAAAGAAATGAAGGCTCAGAAAATTATAATGGGTTAGGCAGAAAACAATTCAACAAGAAAATAGGAAATATTAAAACAAAACCAAAATAATGATAAAAAAATAAGAAAATATAATCAATACATATTTTTTAAAGTTAACTTGGAAAACAAGCTAAGGAAAAACAATCTAAGAATTATCAGATGATCTGAAAATTATAATTAGAAAAAAGTCTGAAAATCATATTTTTGGTAATTCTAAATGAGAATTGCCCAGAACTCTTAGAAAAAGGCAATGTGAAAATACAAAAAAATCTACTAGTCACCTCCTGAAAAAAAGCTCAAAATGAAAATTTCCAAGAACATTATATACAAAATCCAGAGTGCTTCCAAGTCAAAGAAGTACTACAGGCTGCCAACAAGAAGGACTTCAAATACTCAATCTCCTTTCCTGGATCATTATTCATAAAATGCTCCTTGACTATAACCAAAGGGTCTGTTTTAGGCCCTCTTCTTTTCTCTCTTCACTATCATTTCATGACTTCATCGTCTCATATTAGTTTAATTATCATCCCTATGATGATGACTCCCAAATCTATGTTTCTAATCTTAGTCTTTCCAGAGCTTTAGTTCCACATCATCAATGGTCTACTAGACATTCTGAAGACAATTAAGCACTTGGTGATACAAAGAATGGCAACAACAGTCTCTGCCCTCCAAAAGTTCTGAATGTCCTGTGGATCTCTCAAATCCAGCAAGTCCAAAAAATTGATCTCATTATCTTTTCTTCTCTTCTGAACTTTCTTGTGTCTGCAAAAGGGCACCACCATCCTTCCAGGCACACAGGTTCACATCTGTCAACTTTGACCTCTTTACTCTCATCAACCCCACTGAATCTTGTTTTTATTCCCATAACATTTCTTGTACCCATGTCCTTATCTCTACTCACATAGCTACAACCTTAGTTCAGGCTTTTATCAACTTTCACTTAAATTATTTCAATAACCTCTTAATTAGTTGCCCTGTCTCAAGGCTCTCCTTTCTTCCATCTGTTCTTCCCTGAACTGACAAATTGATTTTCTTAATGTGCAAATCTGATGTCACTTATTTATTCAATAAACTACAGTGACTCCTGAAGATCAAATACAAGTCCTCTGTTTGATATTTAAAATTCTTCACAACCTGGTCCCAACCTACCTTTTTAACCTTATTGTACAATATTCCCTTCCACACATACTGGGTCCAACCAAACTGGCCTTTTTGCTGGCTCCTCATATGTAGCATTCCATCTCCCACTCCCACACTTGCATATATCCCCTCACTTCTATCTTCTGGAAGCCAAAGTTCCCTTCAAAATTTGGCACATGTACCACCTTCTTCATGAAGCCTTTTTTAATTGTTCAGATATTATTGCATTACCTCCCTCCCCCCCCTGTCCCCCCCCCACCCCCCCCCCCCCCCCCAATGCATCCTTATTCTATTTAGTACCTATTTATGTGTAGTTGTTATTTCTCCCAATTTAAATGCAAGTTCTTTGAGGGCAGAGATTGTTTCCACTTTGATCTTTACATCCTCAGGGTCTAGCACAGTGCCTGACACATTGTAGAAATTTATTAAATTTATGTTGATTTATTTAATGATTAAGAGTTCCTAGTAAAGAGCTTCCTCTACTAATGAGGATGGGCCCCTTCTCTGCAACAGAGATTTATCTAGGGCACCAAGAGACTTGTACAGGGTCACAGAGTTAGTATATGTCAGGTGGTGCTTGAACCCAGGTTTTTCTGACTTCAAAAATAGCTATCTATTGTCATGTTTTCTTTGGGAATTCTCTAAAGCATTTTAAAACTTGAATTGTTTTGACATATATACCAAAATATTTATAGGAGCACTTTTTGTGGCAGCAAAGAACTGGAAGCAAAGCCTGTTGAACTGAGAATGACTAAATAAATTGTGGCACATGAAGTAATGGGAATATTACTGTGCTGTAAGAAATCATGAGTATAATGAATATAGAGAAACATGGAAAGATTTACATGCACTGATGCAAAGTGAAGAAGAGCCAAGAAAAAATTTATACAATGATAACAATGTAAATGGAAAGAACTACATTAGTAACTGAAAATGAATGCTGCAAATTTAAAAAGAAGCTTGGCTCCAAAGAAGAGATAAAAGAAACCTCTCTCCAACTTCCTGGCAGACATGAGGGGAATGATTACGGAACATGACATAGATTCAGTGAATCTTTGTGGTTGTCCTTGTCAACAAATCTTATATGATCTTAACATACGCATGAGAGATTCCTTGTTAGAGAACTTTCAGGGCTGTATTTTGCTCTGCTGAGTCAAAATGCTTTTTTAAAAACTTTATTTATTACTATTTTGTAATTGACAAACAATGTGGTCTACACAGTTGTAAGGATGTGTCCTGCTGTGGAAAAATGTTTGCAGAAGACTATCTGTTTCCTTGTGATATTTTCACTGAGGGTATCCTTGATACATATACCGTGTTTCCCCGATAATAAGACACTGTCTTATTATTTTTTTTTGGGGGACAGAAAAACGCCAGAGGGCTTATTTTCAGGGGAGGGCTTATTTTAATGAACATTGACAGCAATTTTAATAAACAGGTAAATGTGAACAAAAAAATGTACCTTTATTCAATAAGCAAATCACTGGGGAAGAACAGGATGACGCGCTCACTGCTGCAGCTCTGATTGGATGCGTTTCACGGGGGGCGGTGGGGAGGGACGGTGCATACAGAGGGTACCGTAATGTAGCGTGTAGCACAGGGGATCACCTTCACTACAGTAGCAATCTGAATAGGGCTTATTTTCGGGGGAGGGCTTATTTTAGAGGAATCTTACACAGTAAGGGGAGGGCTTACTTTCGGGCTAGGTCTAATTATCGGGGAAACACGGTATATAGCATTCTAATAAAGATCTACAAAGATGAGAAAACAATTCAGGTGGTATTTCCTAAGCTAACCAATGCTGACCATCTGAACTAAGTGACATGAAACAGCAAAGGTTTCTATAGTGCAATTTAAAACACACATTAGAATATCAAAAGAAATAATTACTTAGTGCATTTAGAGAATTACTCACATCTGGCATTCCTATACAGAAGAAAAGGATCCTGAAGTTGGAAATCCAGATCTTTAGTGATGGGTTCAGTCCTATTTTCCATGCTCAGCCTATTCATAATAGTGAATCCATGCTTGGGAGAAGCTGACCTGAAAATTAACAGAAGAAAAAGTTGTTCAAAAGTTGTTACAATGCAGCTTTACTTTAGCAAGTCACAACCTTTTTGTTTCAATTCATATAACTTAACTATAGATCAAAGGTTTTTAACTTTTCTGCATGTTATAGACCCTTTGGTCATCTAGTGAAGCCTACAGACCATTTCAGAATTATGCTTTTAAGTGCATAAAATAACATATATAAGATTACAAAGGAAATCTATTATTTTGAATAAGTGATGTAATTTTTCCCATTCAACTTTAAAGACCCTTGAAATGAATCCACAGATCCCAAGAGGTCTATCAATGCCAAGTTATTAACTCATGCTTTGGATAAATCCTTTTTCCTTTACCAATATTCCTTTGTATGCACAAATATATATATATGCTCTAATACATCTGTAATGTAACACTTTTTATGGTACTTATTTGTCAATTAATATTTTCCCCTGAAAATAATCTTATAACATTCAATTTTATATGTGTAAGTCCTGCTTCCCTATTTTCCCATCAATATAAATTTTTAATGAAAATAATCTACACACATAGCAGAAGTTTACAATTTTATATACATTCCTCCTTTCTGTTCCTCTACATATACTGAAATGCTGGTGTTTGTTAAATTTGTAACAGAAAGGGAAAATTTTTTAAATCCATGGTTATATTTGAGAACATTACTGATGAAGGTGTGAGAAAGGAACAGGAAGGTTTTCTTATATGACATTTCACAACAAACCATATCTTTACCTACACAAGGCTGACTGATAGAAATAGGAAACATAAGATTCTGCTGGGCTTATTTTTGCTGATTATGAGGCATCTCCCAAGCACATGTAAAATTTATACAAGATTCCTTGAAACTATACAACAAAAATATCCTCATTTAATAACCTTCTGATCTTCAGGAAATAATATGTTCACCAAAGTGGTAGAAGTGATCTAGTACAGAGACCAAGTAAAAGAGAGATTACATATAATGAGGTCTTTCAGATGCTACTGTTTGCAGGTGACATTTTGAAAGTGAAACACTGAAGAGAATCCTAGTCAAACTCAACAGCCACTTAAACAAGTTCAACTTAACTATCTATATAGAAATAACCAAGTAGATAAATACCATTAGGTCCTGTAAGGAATCTCCCTGAAATGGCTGTATTATTTGAATTTGTACTGCATATTTCCACTGAGCTGGAACCAATTACTATATTTTACATAATTATAACTTCAAGGAGTGTAAATTCAAATACATGCAACCCATCAAGGGAATTTCTCATTGTACTAATCAGGCTGCAATGTCTATTGTCCAGATTAAGATATGCAGTTGGATTGACAACCTATAGCATATGTCGATCAGTATGTGTAGATGTGAGCTTATTATAGAATCGTTGCAAAAAGAAAATGAAATGGCCTTGGAATTAATGAGTAAGAAGAGAAAAAGATGAATTGCTTTTCAGGAACTGCTTCATTATGAAACAGATACCCAAATTTTAAATAACAGTATCTTCTGGTATCATTATAAGGCATTGACTTGTGGAATGCCACAGCTACCAAAATTAAATAGAGTAACACACAAAGTGTGACAGAAAGGAGCATAGTAGCCATGAGTAGGCTGCAATAAACTGATAAATAAAGCATTTTAAGGGAGAAATAGAATTTTTAAAATGTCATAAAAATATTTTAAAGAAAAAGAAAACTGGCTGGTAAATAGGTAAGAATTAGATAGCCTATGAACTCTATTATTATGCTTATTATGTCAGAAGAAATTGAGGAAATTCCCCAACACACTGTCTGCCAGTGGAAGGACACAGACATACAGAATAGGGAGGCATCACTTGGGGTATGAAGGAATAGACTTTATACAATGATAACAATGTAAACAGGAAGAACTACTACATTAGTAACTGATGATGAATGCTGCAAAATTAAAAAGAACAAGCTTGGCTCCATAGAAGAGAAACAAGAAACCTCCCTCCAACTTCTTGGCAGAGGTTGGGGGACTGACAAGTATGGAACATGGAACCCACATCAATAAGATCACAGATCTATTTGAGAGTTCTATTTCTTTTTTTTTTTTTTTTTCTTTTTGGAGGGCAGTTGGGGTTAAGTGACTTGCCCAAGGTCACATGGCTAGTTTTTGTGTTAAGTGTCTGAGGCTGAATTTGAACTCAGGTCCTTCTGACTCCAGGGCTGGTGCTCTATTCACTGCGCCACCTAGCCACCCCAAGAGTTCTATTTCTTAAACTACACTGTTACATTTTTTTTTTTAAAGAACAGGGACACTGTCTTCGTTGTACCCCCAAGAATGCTTAGCATACTGTCCTAATGATAATAATCACTAAACTAAGTATCTGTGGATTAATTTGTTATCATACATTGACCATTATTTGAGAATCTGCTGACAAAAAATTTGAGTGTTTGATTTAAAATGAAAGATGTGAAATTTCTTTGAGGAAAGATGTACAAGAAGTTACTGAACTTGCCAACAAGCATTATAAAATTAAAGCATAAGTAATCTAATCCAAATATCATTAGGAACTAAATTTCCCACAATGTAAAATAAAGATAAATGTGAGTTACTTGAGAAGGTGATTATACAAGTTTTTCTTTGCAATTAAACATAATTGTTTTAAAGAGACTCAAATTACACAGAATTCAATTTTTACCAGCTATATATACAGTTTTCTATCCCTAGGTTACAGTCATCATAATTCCACTGTGGATCTTTTGGTTGCGAGTAAAAATACCACATGATTACAATGTGAAATTGAAATAAATAGAAAAAGATCCAATTGTAGCCATGACACCAAATTCTACAAAATTATTAGTCAAAAAATGAAGAAGAGATTTTAGTTACTAATGAATGGGTCATTAGCTTAATATCTGAAAAACATCTCTAGTAATTCTGTTCCCATATAAATAAGAAAAAAAAAAGTATGGCATTTTATATCATTATCACTTTGCCCTAACAGGCTCCCTTGTTTTTTCTTCTTTTTTTTGGGGGGGGGGGAGAGGCAGGGCAATCGGAATTAAATGACTTGTCCAAGGTCACACAGCTACTAAGTGTTAAGTGTCTGGGGACACATTTGAACTCAGGTCCTCCTGACTCCAGGGCTGGTGCTTTATTCACTGCGCCACCTACCCACCCCAACAGGCTCTCATTTTAAGAATGACATAAGATAAACTCAGTTTTCCAGAGGCATCAACTTTACCAGTGGGCTTCTCTAAATATTCTGCATTATGAGAAAGAAATCATAAGAGGAAATAACAAATAACAAGAAAAAGGGGAAAGAACTGGATTATCCTTTTTTTTTCCTCCATAAGAGTCAGAATTTGATTTCTTCAGGTATTTGAATAATAGCAAGATGTTTTCTCTTCAAATATCTTAAACAGCTTAAAATTTTTTTCTTCAACTAATAAACACATTTTCTTTCCCTCCCCGCTCCATACCTCAAAAAAAGAAAAAATCTTGTAACAACAATGCACAGTGAAGCAAAACTGATTCGCACACTGCCCACAAGTTCATTACTTTTTTGTCAGGAGGTGGGTAGCATGCTTCACCATCAATCCTCTGGAACCATGGATGGACATTACACGCAGCAGAGTTTTAAAGTTTTTCAAAGTTATTTGTTTTTACAAAGTTGTATTACTATATACATTTTTCTTCTGGCTCTATTCACTTCACTCTGCATAAGTTAATACAAGTTTTCACAAATTTCTATGAAATTACCCTTTCTGTAATTTCTTAAGGTAAAACAGTATTTCATTACAGTCATATCCCATAATTTGTTCCACCATTTTTCAATTGATAGATACTTCTTTAGTTTTCAGTTCTTTGACATATCAAATTTATAGCAGCTATAGATGTTTTTTGTATATTTATATCATTTTCCTCTTTCTTAATCTGGCAATTAAGATAACTGGAGAAAAAAAAAGATATAACTGGTAACAATGAGGTCAGAAGCCATATAATAGAGGTTTTAAAAGAGAGTAAAAGGATAGGAAACAGACAATTCTTAAGGATTGTTTCTCAAGGAGCTGAGTCACAACAAAAAGGAAAGACATAAGACTATAGCTAGTGGAATGGTTGGATCAATAAGGGTTTTTTAAGGACGCGGAATACATGGGCATACTTGTAGAAAATAGATGAAGGAACAAGAATGGGAATAATAGGAACAATTTGCTGAGATCATGTACTCATACAGAAGGGTTCGTCTACAGGAAACTTCTCAAAAACTAAGACTGGAGTGAAAGAGGAAATAGTCAACAGCTGGAGATGTCTGAGTGAGGTGAGATGAAGTAGAGAGAAATGGGAGTCCTCAACAAATGGGGTCAATTTTCTAATTTTTGGAAATGTATGAGGGAAGGTAAGAGCACAGATGGAGATGATGCTGTGGAGGGTCTGAGGAGAGAAGAGAAGGTTTGGAATAAGTGCTCTGAAGAGTAGAAGCAAACTGATTAGACAAAACTATAAGGACTAACTTGCTGAAGCGAAGATTGTATAGTGGTGAACTTATTTAACGAGGTAGAGATTGAAAAGGGAAGAGAATGTAGTCAGAGCAGGGGTGATGGCCTAGGAAAGAAACAAGGGGTAGAGGGAATAGAAGTCATGATGAAGAACAGAGTTAGGAAGAACCTCTCTGATTATTTAAGTTTTATACATCCCTCAAAGTATAACTTAAATCCTACTTCCTCAAACCCACAATGATTTCTTCTTCTACTCTACTCTATAAAACCTACCTCCAAGGGCTGCTGTGAAGCACAAAAGAGATGACCTAAGGAAAGCACTCTAAAAGCTTTCAGTTACACCATATCAATGTGAATGACCACTGCTACTGTTTTCTATACTATTCATTTATAATATAAAATGATGCAAAAAGTGCTATGTGAAATCCAAAGAGGGAGAAGGTCACACTGATTATGAAGATAAAGGAAGTCTTTTTGTAAAAGGTGGAACAAGAATTAGACTTTAAAAGGGATAGGTAGAGATACTACATGGATAGAACTGGCCAGACTTAGCTCATGATCCTATAAGGGCAAAGTCAAAGCTAACACTATAGTTTCAACTTGGAACACAGGGTGAATAGTGGTCACCACTGACATCAAAGTAAGAAGAAACAAATTTAAGGGAACAATATTAAGCTCCATTTTGGACATGACTTTACTGTGTTTCCCCGATAATAAGACACTGTCTTATTAATTTTTTTGGAAAGAAAAACACCAGAGGGCTTATTTTCAGGGGAGGGCTTATGTTGTCCTGCCTCAGCTCTCCTCCGCGGCACTGCTCTCAATGGCGCCAGCAAGCAAATCACTGGGGAAGAACAGGATGATGCGCTTACTGCTGCAGCTCTGATTGGATGCAGCTCGGAGCGAGGCGTGCATTTCACGGGGGGTGGGGAACGGTGCATACAGAGGGTACCGTAATGTAGCGTGTAGCGCAGGGGATCACCTTCACTACAGTAGCAATCTCAATAGGGTTTATTTTCGAGGAATCTTACACAGTAAAGGGAGGGCTTATTTTCGGGATAGGTCTTATTATCAGGGAAACACGGTAATACCTCCTCTTTGTATCCTAGTACCAAGAGCAATGAATGCTTTGTATATTGTAGGAGACCATCAGCTGGTTGCTGATGAATTTTATCTGTAACATTCCATAACCACAACGATACATCTGCCTCCTTTCTATTCTCAGTACCACCACCCTTATTCAGCTGTGTGGGAGTATATGTATATGTGTGTGTCTATGATAGATGTATACAATGTTTCTGTCACTACCTTCCATAACTTCACCTCAGCATCATTTCAAGAGAAAGGATTAACACTCATGGCATTTGCCTAAATCCACTCTAACTCTCTTTCTATCTACGATGATTTTTAAAAGCATTTTCAGTTGTGATATTGCTATTCTGAAGAATAAGAACTTCAGAATGCAAAAAAAAAGGAGGGCTTCAATTTTAAATGCTGTTCATGGACTACCATCTTCTTCATAGTAACAAATAATTAACAAGCAGCACAGACCCTTATTAATCAATCAATCAGTAACTCTAAATCCTGCAATTTTACTGCAATACATTTTAACAATTATATATTATCAATCAATTAAAAAGCATTTATGAGGTGAGCTGAGGTGGAGTCAAAATGGCACAGGGTTAGCATTTTTGCTTAACTCTTCCGACACACTGTCTACACAAAAACCTAGAAAATGTATCAATACAAACACTGATAAGAAAAATCCAAAAAAAAGGGCAGAGTAATGTTTTTTAGTCCAAGGCAACTTAGGCAGACAGAAAAGGATCATGAGAGGTCAGAGCTGGCCAGGAATGCAGCATGGTGGTCCCAGGTCAAGGAGAAAATACTGCAAGCAGTCTAAAATAAATAATTCAAGTACTATGGAGCCAAAGTGAAGATCACACAAGATTTAGCAGCCACCACTAAAAAGAAATGGAAGGCTTGGAATATGATATTCCAGAAGGCAAGTGATCTAGAATTACAATGAAGAGTAATCTATCCAGCAAAATGGTTTAATGATACAGGGGGGAAAATGGATATGTAATGGAATAGAAGACTTGATTTTAAGCCTTCCTGATGAAAAGACAGAGGTGAATGGAAAATGTGACATGCAAACAATGAACTCAAAAGAATCATAAAAAGGTAAATATGAGTGAGAAATCATGAGACTAAAAAATTCATTTTATCCAAGAAGAAAGTAGGAGGAAAAAAGGCAGGGGAGAGAAAAATAGGGAGAGTAGATTAGAGGGGCAGTGGTCCAGTCTATTCTCACTTACACATGGTGCCTTCACAGAAACTGATCATATATTATGGCATAAAAATCTCACATAAAAGCACAAATAGTAAATGCATTTTTCTGACCAGAATGCAAGAAAAAATTACATCCAATAAAGGCCTCTGGAAACAGAGATCAAAAAAATAATTGAAAACTAAATAACTTAATCCTAAAGAATGGGTAGGTCAAAGAACAAATCACAGAAAAAAATTTTAAAGTACATTAGAAATAATGACAACAATGAGTCAACTTACCAAAATTTGTGGAATGTAGCCAAAACAGTAATTAGGGGAAAATGTATATCTCTAAAAACATCAATGAAACATAGAAAGAACAGATAAATTGGGCATGCAACTAAAAAAATTAGAAAACCAACAAATTAAAACCCTCCAAAGAAATACCAAAATACACATAATGACAATCAAATGAGAATCAAATTGAAAAATTTTAAAATTAACTAATTAATAAAGCTAGAAGCCAATTTTCTGGGAAAGAAAACAATAGACAATTTGGTTAAAATATAAAGAAGCCAAATTACCAGTATCAAAATTTTTTTTAAAGTGAATTCACAACTAATGATGATGAAATAAAAGCACTTATTAGATTATTAGGAGCTATGTTATCCAATTATGTTTCAATAAAACTGACAATCTTAATGAATGAATGGATGAATATTTTAAAAAATTGCCCAGATTAGCAGAATAGGATATAAAATACTTTAAAAAGTCTGTCTTAGGAAGAAAAAAACTGGGGTGGCCAGGTAGCACAGTGAGTAAGAGCACCGGCTCCAGTGTCGGAATGACCTGGAGATAGAATCCCAGGCTCAGACACTTAGCACCCACCCAGAAACACCTGGTCGTGTAACCTTGAGCAAGTTACTTAACCCCAATTGCTTAGGGGCGGCCAGGTGGCTCAGTGAGTAAGAGCACCGGCTCCAGTGTTGGGATGACCTGGAGATCGAATCCCAGGCTCAGATACTCAGCACCACATCCAGAAATAACTGGCCATGTAACCTTGAGCAAGTCACTTAACCCTGATTGCTTAAAAAAGGAAAAAAAGAAAGAAAGAAAAAAACTGAACAAACTATAAATGAATTCCCTATGGGGGGAAAAACACAGGACCAGAAAAACACAGAAAGATTTACAAGCAAATTCTATCAAACCTTTAAAGAACGATTAATTTCAATACTACATAAACTGTTACAAAAAATAAGTAAAGAAAGAATCCTATCAAACTCCTTCTATGATACAAATATGGTCTTGATATCTAAACCAGAGAGTCAAAACAGAAAAAGAAAACTACAGATCAATTTCCTAAATAAAAACTGATGCAAAAAATTTTAAATACTTGTAAGCATATAACATATACATATACATACAATTACAGTAACATATAACAAATATAATATGCTATGACCAGGCTGGATTTATACCAGAAATGCATGCACGGTTCAATATTAGGAAAGCTATAAACATAACTAACCATATTAAAAAAAAAAGGTGGTTATTTCAGAAAACACAAAAAGGTTTTGACAAAATACAACATCCATTCCTATGAAAAATACTACAAAGTATGGTATCAATCTTAAACCAATCACCTGTAATGAGGATATCTAGAAGCCTTTCCAATATGATCAGAGTTGAAGCAAGGATGACCATTATCACCATTACTATTCACCACTGTACTAGAAATGCTAGCTAATAACAATGAAACAAGAAAAAGATATTGAAAGAATAAGCATAGGCAATGAGTAATAAACTATCACTACTGCAGATAAGATAGTTACTTAGAAAAACCTAAAAAGCCAACTAAAAAGCAAATCAAAACAACTTCAGCAAAGTTGCAGTATATAAAATAAAACCACACAAATTATCAACATTTCTATATATTAACAACAAAATTCAACAGAAAGAGACAGAAAGAGAAATTACATCCAAAATACCTACAGACAGTATAAAATACTTGGGAGTTTAACTGCCAAGGAAACCATGTGAACACAATCACAAAACATTCTTCACACAAATAACGACAAATACAAACAAGTAAGGAAATATTAATTGCTTCTGGGTAGGCTTGAGGCAGCTAGCTGGTGCAGTGGAGAGAGCATCAGGCCTAGAACCAGGACAACTTGAGTTCAAATCCACTTACTAGCTGTGAGCCTGGGCAAGTCACTTAACCCTGTTTACTTCAGTTTTCTCACCTGTAAAATGAGCTAGAGAAGGAAATGGCAAACCACTCCAGTATCTCTCCCAAGAAAACCCCAAAAGAGGTCAAGAAGAGTTGGACACAACTGAAACCAACCAAACAACAACAGAGGCAGGGCCAATAAAATAGAAATGAAAATACTACCTAAATTAATTTATTTGGTACGATAGCAATCATATTACCAAAGAATTACTTTAAATAGATTTTAAAAAAAATCTGCAGGAACAAAGAGTCAAAAATATTAAGGGATTAATGAAAAAAAGGGAAAGGAAAGGGGTGTGTGAGTGTGTGTGTGTGTGTATAACTAGCACAAAAAACAACAGATCTTTTCCAGCTGAAGAATGTTTCTTCTCTATATTCTACCTTTGAGGTTGATTTTTTAAACACAAGATTAAGACTTTACATTTAACCCTATTAATTATCATTTTATTAGAGTCTGCTCAATAATTCAGACTGTTCATATGTTTTGCCATCATGATTCAGTAATTATGCAAGCATTTATGAAGCACGTATTACTGTCAGACATTGTGCTTGTTGCTAGAGATACAAAGACAAAAAAAAAAGGAAATTACATTCTAAAATAGGGATTGTAAAGGTTCAAATAGTAAATATTTTAGTCTTTGTGGGCCAAGAGGCAAAATTGAGTATATTATAAAGGTATGTAATATAACAGTACAGGAATAAAATTTCTATAATTTTTTTATTGATGAAAGTCAAAATATATTAGCAATTAAGCATAATTATTTGTAATACAGGTGTATTAATGTGAAGAAGGGAATTCTTTTGGGGGGATATTTTGCTTAATTGAGGTTAAAAGTTAGTGTTCTCTATCATAAAAACAGATTTGCAAATGTTCACCTGTTAACCTAATCTGTAATGAAATTTTATGTACTTAACTTTTTAAAGTTTAATAGTAGCCATCTCTAGGGAGGAAGGAAAAAAGTGAAAAAAAAAAAAGGGAATTTTTTTTTTTTAAAGCAATTGGGGTTAAGTAACTTGCTCAAGGTTACATGGACAGTTATTTCTGGGTGTGGTGCTAAGTATCTGAGCCTGGATTTGATCCCAAGTCATCCCCACTCTGGGG
The DNA here is from genome assembly GCF_028583685.1 of Petaurus breviceps papuanus. Taxonomy (NCBI): domain Eukaryota; kingdom Metazoa; phylum Chordata; class Mammalia; order Diprotodontia; family Petauridae; genus Petaurus; species Petaurus breviceps. The sequence continues at coordinate 6,644,053 of NW_027185867.1, read as the reverse complement.
CCAGTGCTCTTACTCATTGTGCCACCTGGCCACCCCTAAGTAATTGGGGTTAAGTAACTTGCTCAAGGTTACACGGCCAGGTGTTTCTGGGTGGGTGCTAAGTTTCTGAGCCTGGATTCGATCCCAGGTCATCCCAACTCTGGGGCTGGTGCTCTTACTCACTGTGCTACCTGGCCACCCTGTAAATTTTTTTTATATATTTAAAAAGAATAGCAAATTATACACAATAGATTTGTAGTTTCACGTTCAATCTTTTTAATTATACTATGTTATGGAAATGCTTGCTTTACCATGCCTACCCTTTGATCTAGCAACACCACTGCTAGGTCTATGTCCTAAACAGATAATAAAAAAGGGAAAAGGACCCACATATACAAAAATATTTATAGCAGCTCTTTCTGTGGTGGCCAAGAATTGGTAATTGAGGGGATGCCATCAATTGGAGAATGGCTGAACAAGCTGTGGTATATAAATGTAATGGAATATTATTGTTTCATAAGAAATGATGAACAGGCGGATTTCAGAAAAACCTGTAAAGACTTATCTGAACTGATCCTGAGTGAAGTGAGCAGAACCAGGAGAAATTTGTACACAGGAATAGCAATACTGCAATGACCAACTCTGACAGACTTAGCTCTTCTCTCAGCAATGATCTAAGATAATTCAAAAAGACTCATGTTATCTAGGAAAATGTTATCTAGGGGCATCTAGGTGGCACAGTGAATAGAGAAGCGGTCCTGGAGTCAGGAGGACCTGAGTTCAAATCTGACCTCAGACACTTAATACTTACTAGCTGTGTTACCTTGGGCAAATCACTTAACCCCAATTGTCCTGCCTTCCCCCCTCCAAAAAAGACAAAAACAAAATGTTATTTACATCCTAAGAATGAACTATGGAGTCTGAATGCAGATCAAAGCATACTATTTTCTCTCTCTCTTTTTTTCTTTCTCGTAGTTTTTCCCTTTTGCTCTAATTGGTCTTTCACAAGACTAATGTGGAAATATTTAATATGATTGTACATGTATAACCTATATCATATTGCATGCTGTCTTGGGGAGGAGGTAGGGTAAGGAAAAGGTAAAAATTTAGAACTCAAAATCTTATAAAAGTGAATGTTGAAAAATAGATATATACGTGTGTGTATACACATACACACACTTACAAAAAAAGGGAAATGCTTGTTTTATTCCATAAATTAAAAAAAAATTTTTTGAAAAACTGTTTTCTCACAGATGTCAAATACTGGTATCAGTTCATAAGCATATGATTTTAAATGAGCATATTCCTTGGAAGTCTTTTCTAGAATCCTATTAAATTTTTCTCTTGATATTTGTCTTTTAACATGAAATTATACTGCAGATTAATCACCACCAATTGGTGGAAGTTTCTCAATTACACAAATGGATTTCAAATCACAGAAATTTCTTTTGCATTTATATTAAAGTCAGAAAATTGTTGCTGGAACTGTAGTTTGAGCTTAGAAAATAGATCTACTATGTATCTATGCAAGAATGGAGATCTTGCTTCTTGTTTTAACTTATAACAACACGGGATGTATATAAAAGGTAGCCTTATATGTGAACAGAACCAGGAGAACATTGTACTGACAACAATAAGTTGGTTCTTGGTTGTTGTTTTATTATTTATTCTTAATTAATTTATTATATTATATTCAAATGTTAGTTGCCATCAAATTGACTTTACCGTTGTAAATTTTGCATATAAGCATTGTTTTGCCTTGAAATTTTAGGATGGATTCATTCATAAATATTATCAAATCTACAGCAAAAGTTCCCTAATTTATGTATGTAAATTTTTTTAACAATCATTCAAAAATTTTGACTTCCAAATTCTCTCCCTCTCTCCCCTCCTCCCTCCTTCAGAAGGCAAGCAATTTTATGTTGATTATATATATATGTTAAGTCATGCATAACACAAGTCCATGTTAGCCATGCTGCAAAAGAAAACACAAACAAAATAAAACAAGTAAACAAAAGTATGTTTCAGTTTGCAGTGTTTATCATTCCTCTCTCTGGAGGTGGATGGCTTTTTTCATCATGGGTCCTCTGGAATTGTCTTGGATCATTATGTCGACTGAATACTTAAGTCTTTCAGTTGATCATCCTTACCATACTGCTCTCTGCAACACAGTTTGAATGTCTGACATTTTAGCTTGAGAAAGGACCTCACTGTCCAGTAACTTATCCTGCCAGGTGATCCTCAGGATCTTCCTAAGACAATTCAGATGGAAGCATTTCAGTTTCCTGGCATGGTGCTTGTAGACTTTGCAGGTTTCACAGGCATACAACAATGAGGTCAGTACAACAGCTCTTAGATCTTCAATTTGGTAAGCAGTTTGCTACCTCTCCTCCCCCATGGTTTCCTTCAGAGCCTCTCAAACACTGATGGAATGCATGCATCACCCTCATTATCTGTGTGAACCCCTGGAAAGAACAATGCTAAGGTAAATGAACTTATCCACAGTATTCAAAATTTCTCCATTTGCTATACCTGATGGTTCCACATGTGGATAGTGGCCATATTGTTCAAATGCCAAAACACGTTTGCCTTAGTGAGTATTTTACATAGAAGTCATGCAAGAAAGGTGCTCACATGGTGGTCAAAAGAAATGACACAAAAACACTCCCAAGGTTTTTCTGAAGAATTTTGGAACTGATTGCGTGACATGGAAGACCCTGGCAAAGAACCACCTAGCATGGGAGGCCCGGATCAAAGAAGGCACTATGCTCTATATGCAAAGCACAATTGCAGCAGCACAAAAGAAATGTGAGAAGTGCAAATTTAGAGACATCTCCACTCTAAATATTCATATGGACTATTTGTGCCTAACCCGTGGTAGAGTCAAAAGTACCTGCATCAGCCTGATTACTCCCAGTTGTACCTTGACTCCAACATGGTAATATAAAGGACCTCTTTGAGAATGAAGGACAGCAACCAACTAAGAACCAACTGCTATGTACAATGTCCTCCTGGTTCTGCTCACTTCATTCTGCATCAGTTCACATAAGTCTTCCCAGGTTTTTCTGAAAGCATCCTGCTCATCTCTTACATCACCAGAGTATTTTATCACAATCATATAGCACAACTTGTTCTGCCATTCCACAGCTGATAGGTATCCCCTCAATTTCTAATTCTTTGCCACCAAAAAAAGAGCTGGTATAAACATTTTTGTACAAATAGGTCCTTTTTCCTTTTCTCTGATCTTTCTGGATACAAATCTAGTAGTGGTATTGCTGTGTCAAAGGGCATGCAGTTTTATAGACCTTTGGGCATAGTTTCAAAATTTTCTCCAGAATGGTCGGGTTAGTTCCCAACTCCATCAACAGTGCATTAGTGTCCCAGTTATCCGACACATTTTCCAACATTAAGCATTTTCCTTTTCTATCATGTTAGTCAATCTGATAGATGTGAGGTGGTATCTCAGAATTGTTTTAATTTGCATTTCTCTAATTTGTAATGATTTAGAACATTTTTTCATGTGACTACTGAGAATTTTGATTTCTTCTTCTGAAAACTGCCCGTTTATATGCTTTGACCATTTATCAACTTGGGAATGGCTCTTATTTTTATAAATTTGCAAAGCTCCTTTTATATTTGAGAAATGAAGCCTTTGTCTGAGAAATTTACTGTAAAAAAAATCCCCCCCCTGCAGTTTTCTGTCTTCCTTTTAATTTTAGCTGTATTAGTTTTATTTGTGCAAAAGGTTTTTAAATTCATGTAATCAAAATTATCTATTTACACTCTGTGATACTCTCTATTTCTCGTTTGGTTATTAATTCTTCCCTTAGTCACAGATCTTATAGAAACATTTTCCCATGCCCCCCCCCCCCCCCAATTTACTCATTATATCACCCTTTATGTTTAAATCATTTATCTACTTTAGTACCTTGGTATTATAAATATTAGTTTATGCATTATTTCTGTCAAACTGCTTATTAGTTTTCCTAGAAATTTTTGCCAGGTGTTGGATTCTTACCCCAAAAGCTTTGATCTTTGGGTTTATGAAAAACTAATTTACTACAGTCATGTACTATTATGTATTATGTACCTCATCTATTCCACTGATCCACCATTCAATGTCTTAGCCAGTACCAGTATGTTTTGATGATTACTACTTTGTAATATAGTTTGAAATCTGAAACTGCCAGGTCTTTTGAAGGGCTTTCAATGTCAAACAGTTTGAATTTTACTTTAGATAAAAATGTTAAACATAATAGAATCAAATACAGCTCCTTGGAGTACTGCACTAGAGACTACCTAAGCAGATATCAAATCATGATTGTCTATTTTGGGGTCTGACCAGTCAACATATTCTGAATATATTTAATGGTATAATGTCCATCTTTTCCACAAGAAAAACATGAGCAACTTTGTCAAATCCTGTTAAAAATTTAGATAAACTATACTTACACAAAGTCCTGGACCTATCAGTGTGATTGTCCTGACAAAAAATTAAAACGAGTTAGTCTGGTATGATCTATTCTTAACGCTGCCATGGTCTTTACGATCATCATTTTGTTTACCAGACGTTCACTATCATGCCTTTAATACTACATTCCAGAATTTTAGCAAGACTCAAAATCAAGCTGAGTAGCCTAGAATCAGATTTTATTCTCTTTCTGAATAGAGATTCACCATTCTCTAGTCCTATACCTTTCCTATCCTCTGAGATCTTTCAAGATAGTGAATCAGTAATCACATCTGCCCATTTGTTCAATACCTTGAGGATATAGTGTATCTAGGTTAGACTAGCTGACTTTATCACAAGTAGTTAAAAAACGGATTTCCAATTCCCTATTTGCCTAAGGTTATCAACTCCCTATATCCATTTTTCTCTTACTTTTTGCTCCAAATATTATTCTCCTTGGCAGAGAAAACAGAAACAAAATAAGACCTGAACACCTCCATCTTTTCTTTGATCATCAACACCCCAAGCAGTGTTCTTATCACTTCTATGATCTTCAAGATCCTCACTATAGCTTTAAAAACATGCACACACACACATACTATGCATGCACATGCACATACACACATACAAACTCTTTCTAATGTTTTAGCATTCCTTGCGCCCTTCAGCTCATTCTAAGCTTTGGCACTGACACTGCTTTTACATGAAAACCTGCACTATGCTTCTATCTTCATTTCCTATTTATTTTCCTTCCTCTGTACATCTTTTTCAAAAATCCAAGTTAATTAAGAAGATCTGTCTGAATACACTGCCCTCTTTTTTTTTTTTAACAAATCTTCCTCCAAATCAAGATTGTTCCTTTTTGTATCTTCAGAATTTCATTCTTGATACCCTGACATCTCCATTTTGTTGACTTCCCCAGAAGTATTTTAGGCCATGGCATCCTACCTATTTTTAGCTGAGAATTCTTTATATTTTCGTCTCCCCAAACATAAGGTACATATCAAATGATGTTCAACAATCCTATTCTTCTCTATCACAAATTCTAGAAGAGAACAGCTGCTTTCCTCAAAGTTCCCATCATTTCCACTTCTTCAGGTCCAGAACAGCAATTTTGCTTATTAGTTTGAGGGATGAAATCATTATTAAAGAAAGAAAAGAAAGCTGCTTTGCCTTAGACAGGGAGGAAGCAAGGTCCAACACCTTATCCAAATGGTCAAAATCCTGAAGACTGTGCTATCTTGTCTTTGCTCCAGGCTCATAAATTATTTCCCAAACTTAAGTATTTCTTCTTTCTGACTATGCAGTCTATATGATGGACTATCCTCCTATCATATACTTCTGTGACAATATTGTTTCTGCCTCTATACCTTTACCTAAATGTCTTCCAACATCCTTCCTCTCCTCTGGATTTCCTCATACTAGTACATGTTCTACTATGCTCCTCTATTCTTCTCCTGCTCTATCTACTCTGTTCCTTTAGAATAACATTACCATAGGGTGGCTAGATGGCACAGTGTATAGAGCACCAGCCCTGGAGTCAGGAGGACCTGAGTTCAAACCTGGCCTCAGACACTTAAAACACTTACTAGCTGTGTGACCTTGGGCAAGTCACTTAACCCCAATTGCCCAGCCTTTCTCCCTTCCAAAAAGCGAAAAAAAAAAAAAAAAAGAATAACATTACCTTCAGAGCCATATTACATATTATGGATCTTACCAGATCTATATGATATTTATCAAGTCAAACTGGCTTCCTTGTATGAGGAAATCTAGTTTGCCTAATTTTTTTTTTTTTGCTATAATTTGTATATTTGTAAGAAGACATCTGAGATTGTAAGTTTTATTGCAGGGTCCTTCTTTGGATGTTTTCTTCTGCTAATCTATAGGCATCTTTACTGCTATTTTTCTCATATTGTATATACTTTCTATGGTCAGTCAATCAACAAACATTTATTTAGTATCTTCCATATGCTAAGCACTGGAGATACAAAGAAAGTTGAAACGCAATCTTTGTTCTCAAGATCGTATTTCAATAGAAGAGACAGTATGAAAACAACTCTGCACAAATAAAATATATACAGAATATAGAAGATAATCACCAGAGGGAAGGCATTAGCACTAAAGGGATCAAAAAAGGCTTCTTATAGAAAGTAATATTAATTTGGAAGCCTGGTAGACCAGGCGGTAGAAATGAGGAGGTAGAGAATTATAGGCAGAGGGGAGAGCCAGTGAAAATGCAAAGAAGTCAGGAGAAAGTATCTTATTTGAAGAACAGTATAGAAGCTAGTTTCACCGGATTATAGAATATATGAGGAAGAATAAAGGGTAAGAATATTAGAAAGGTAAAAGGTACTGGAAAGGAGGCCAGGTTATATAAAGGGCTTTGAATGCTATAAAGATTTTATATTTGGTGGGGAGGCATTGACTTTTATTGAATAGAAGGGTAACAAGTCAGACCTGAACTTTAGGAAGATCAATCTGAAAGCTGAGTGGATGATGAACTGGAGTAGCGAGAGAATTAAACAGGGAGACCAACTAGAAAGCTACTGCAATAATTCAGGTGTAAGGTGATGAGAGCCTTTTACTATAGGGCTAGCAATGTAAGAGGGAAAAAAAGGGAAAATATACAAGAGATAGTACAAAGGCAACATATAGGACATGGAGAATAAGAGAGAGTGAGGACCTAAAGAGGACACTTAGGTTTTGAGCCTAGTACCTTGACAGGAATAGGAAAATTAGGAAGAGGGTAGGGCTTGGTGGGAAAGAAAATTAGTTCAATTTTGAACATATTGAATTCAAGTTGGCTATGGCACATACAGGTTCAAGATGTCCAAACTGCATTTGGGAGATGTAAGATTTCATGAAAGTCATAAGATATTAAGGCTGGATAAGCAGATCTGGGAATCATCAACATAGAGATGATTATTGAATCCATGGGATAAGATCAGCAAGTGAAACAGTATAGAGGGAAAAAAAGAAAAGGGCCCAGGACAGACCCTTAGAAGACACCCACAGTTACTAGGCATGACCTGGATGAAGATCAGGAGAGGAGACTTTGATAAGAGAAGTTGAAAGGAGAACAACCAGGAGAGAATCAATTCTGTGGTAAGACAGGCATTTTTTTTCTTCCTCTCTCTTTTTAGTTTAAAGCCATTTTGATTAGATTTTCAAGATAACATGAATATAATTTTTATAGTCCTTTAATTTTTTCCCTTCTCTTCAATGTGTCAACTTCAAACCAAATCTTCCTTCTTTCTTGGAATAAACTGACTCTCAGAGAGGTGACAATATAAACAGAATCATTCTGCCTAAAAGAATCCTGCTTTAAACACCGTCATTTTTCTATGTAAAAGCATAATTATTCCTACCTTGTGTAAACAAACAGGGTTCCTTCTACATCAGTCTTCTCCTGTAAAAAACAACAAAATATAAATATATTCTCTCCATTTAAGCAGAGTCATGTACTTAGAGATCATAATATTATGAAATAGAATAAGCAGATCTGATAATCAGTATGACAATTAATCAACTAATATGTATCTATTAAGCACCTCTTACACGCAGGTACTTACTAAGAGCTGGGGATACAAAAATAAAATGAAATAGTCTCTGTTTTTGAGAAGCTTGTAATATAGCCAGAGAAGATAGCATGTACATATCTATAGGTATATACAAAATAACATATAAAATAATTTGGGGAAGGAAAGGAGCCAACAGAAGGGGAGTCAAGAAATGCTTCTTGCAGAAAGTGGAAAGGTAAGAGTAGGTCCTGGTTGTGAAAGGCTTTAAAAGTCAAGAAAAAGTTTACAATTGATCCTAGAGGTGATACGGAGTCACTAGAGTTTGAATAGGGTAGTGATATGGGTAGAATGGTACTTTAGGAAAATAACTCTGGTAGCTGAGTAGAAAATGAATTGGAGTAAGCAGAGACTGGAGGCAGAGAAAGCAACTAGGAGTCTACTGTAATAATCTAAATGAGAGTTAATAAGAACTTGAACCAGGGTGGTGGCTATGAGAATAGAGAGAAGAAGGCTGACTTGAGGGATGTTGTGAATGGAGAAATAAGATTTGGCAACTAACTGGATATCACAGGTGAGTGAGAGCAAGAAATCAAAGATGATAAATTTAAAGTGGATCAAATATCTAGAAACACAGGGACAATTACTCTTAGAAAGCGTAGGAAAGCATATTTCCTGCCATAATCATGGTACTACTGATTAATTAGGTAGAGTCTATTTTCTATTTATCAATCATAAAGTAAATTTTCATTAACTCTCTTGACCAAATACAGAAATAATAATTCAGCTCTGGATGAAACAACAGAAAATAACTAATTTTGTAGAAAAAAAGTGACTAAAAAAATGTGCTGCCCCTTTTCTCCTCTACACTGTGTATATAGAAAGCTATAAAAATCACTGCTGTCTTTCTTTTGCCATCCACCTATTTCCAATGTACATTTTCCTATTTCCAAATCCCGTCTGTCACCTGGGAGAACTGATAACCTTCTAGCACCTCTACTTGACTTTTTGGATGAATGAAAGTTTCCCAAAAAATTAAACATCTACATTAAATCTGGCATATACTTACTAAGTTTAGAATATTTACTGATTCAAAGATAGATTCTAAGCCAAGGAGCCTTTAAAATAAAGTTTGACAAAAATAATCACCAAGCTAAAACTATACTGTAAAAGTGTGGCTAAAAATGTTATAGGGAAGTTGTCATATTAATATGTATGGGACATTTTGGCTAAGCTCAATTCTTCTCACTTCCCCAAAGACAGTAAAACTTGAATTTCAAATAGGACATTAAAACTTGAAATTAACCAGAAACTTTGATAGAGTTACTGAAGTTATCATCAAAGGCCTTAATGATGTTTTGAAGGAAAAAAAACTTTCCCAATGTGATTAATACAAAGGTGTTATAAAAACATAAGAACAAGGTACTTGCTTGTATAACTAGGAATCTAATAGCTAAAATTTGGAATTTAAAAGCAATTTAATTTTAATATTCTATTAAACTACTGAAATCCCTTTGATTAATTTCTTTCTGATTAAGTTATGTTCCCCATTTTTTTTTCATTTCATGCATGCCTGCAAACCTGCTGACAAATCAGCATCACATTCTTTACATGTTTCCTTTCCAAACTTTTATATATACTCTTTCCTCCAATCACATAACTGTAAATACACATAAGCCACTTTTCTCCAACCATCACAATCTCCATTCTATAGACAAAAAATATGCAAAAGAAATGACAAAGATCAGACCTATCAAGATGCCTTTTCAGGACCTTAAAATATCAGTTACCATTTGGCATGGAAATAGCAAATTAACTTAAAGGTTTTCATACAACTAATCCAAAGCCATTTTGTCTTGAGATTTTTAGCATTTCATGTTCCTAAGAAGCTAATTGAAAGATTTTTTTTCAAAATAACACTCCTCCTTGTTCCCTGTCCCCTCCATTCCAAATAAAATAACCCCATGATATTTCATCATTAACATTATCGCGCCATCATTTGGAACTTGGTTATTCTGTACTTTCAGGAAGGACTACACCCTTTAAATGGAAAGCTATAGCAGCGGTAATAAAACCATTAAAAGTTCATATGGTGCATTTTAAATATTTCTCTTAGCACTACTGAAATAATTTCAATATTTCTCTTCGGTCATTTTCATCCAATTCTCAATTCTGAGGAAATGCAGCTATTCTAGGGAACTTGAAACAGAATCCAGTACTTCTCAAATTATGTATATACACATCACCAAACAGTTCTAATTTATTCTTAATACTGCATGAATATAAAGTACATTGTTGCATGTTTGAGAAAAAGTTTCTTTGATCTAACGAGGTCTGGTTTTTGTTGCAGAACATGTAATTCAGCAATGAAGAACTTTATAAATACTAAACATTCAAGTAGTCCTTTTCATGTTGTAAGCATAGGTGGAGGGGTCAGGAGTTCAGTCTTAAGCTTGTTTTACTATGTCATTTAGGATAAGACATTCCAATGGCTATGCTCTTTCCTTAACTGTCGACTGGGGATCTTAATGCTAACTTTATTTCACCATTGTGTTTTGGGAAATAAGATTACATTTATAAAGCAGCTTTTAAAGTGTTCTAAGTCTTCAGGCTAAAAAAAATATTAAAGAAATAAGAGAAATATCAGTTTTAATCTTTCTTTGGAGAAACTCATGGTTCTTAAGAAACAGTAGTATTTCCTAAAAGCAAACTAATTGTGTACTTCAGGACCTACATAAATTCAGGAAATACATAAAACTCAGAGCACTAAAATAACATTTAGTAAGTAACTGTTCCAACTAAATAACTCCCAGAGCTTAACAAAGTGCCTGAAACATTTTTGTTCAATCATTTTTCTGTCGTGTCAGACTCTTCATGGCCCTATTTTGGGTTTACTTGGCAAGATACTGAAATGGTTTGCTATTTTCTTCTACAGTTCAATTAACAGATGAGGAAACTGAGGCAAACAAGGTGAAATGACTTGCTCAGGGTCACATAGCTAGTGTCTGAGACCAGATTAGAACTCAGGAAGCTGACTCTAGGCACAGCACTCTATCCACTGAGACACCTAGCTGCCCTATACCTGAAACGCAGCTGGCACTTAATAAATGTTTAGATTATCGGTTAAAATGATCTAATTGCCTCCCAATGTTCTGTCCATCCCCCTATAGAATAACTACAATTATTCAGTCATCTAGTCATTCTGCTAAAAATAACTGATTGTATACCATTATGTAGCCAAGAGGTCTAAAGCAAGTAGAAAGATTAGACAGTTAATAAAATTAGGTTTAGAATGGGACCCTGTAAAATTCCATGTCAGAACTATAGCTTCCAGGCCAAAAATATTTTCCTTAGCTAATATCTGCCTTTAGATATCTTATCATGGAAAAGCCAAAGCAAGATGTTTATATGTGTAGGCAAACCAAGATTTTTAAACTTTGTTTTCACTTTTTATGAATAAATTCATTTTTAAAGTTCCTATAATCATTCAACAAGCATTTAAGTACTTCCTATGTGTAATGGAATATTTAAGGGTTAAAAATTCTAATTAGAGAGTCAGGAAATGCAAAAGTTATGGTTCTTCTGGCAACGTTCTCTTTCTCATGTTATTATTCTGGATTATAAATATAACTGAGAATTTAACTGACTTGATATATGTACGTATGTGTGTGTGTGCGCGCACACACACACACACACAGTATGAGTAATGCAGAACCATTTAAGTGGCAAAGGTGGGTAACTTGCCAGGACTGGGCTTATTATTTGATTATTACATGCCTCCCCTCCCCTCCCCCCATGGAAAGGGGAAAGTAACTAATTTGTATCACTCAGACTTTCATACCGTGTTTCCCCGATGATAAGACACTGTCTTATTAATTTTTTTGGACAGAAAAACATCAGAGGGCTTATTTTCAGGGGAGGGCTTATTTTAATGAACATTGACAGCAATTTTAATAAACAGGTAAATGTGAACAAAAAAATGTACCTTTATTCAATAATGAATTCAATAAAGAACAGGATGACACGCTCACTGCTGCAGTTCTGATTGGATGCAGCTCGGAGCGCGGCATGCGTTTCATGGGGGGGGGACGGTGCATACAGAGGGTACTGTAATGTAGCGTGTAGTGCAGGAGATCACCTTCACTACAGTAGCAATCTCAATAGGGCTTATTTTCGGGATTGGTCTTATTATCGGGGAAACACGGTAGATGGGAAGAGGTAACATGTTTAAAGTACTGTGGGGTACTTAGATAAAACATCTTTTGGAAATGCAAAAAGCTGTTCTACCCAGGTTCAAACAACACAAATCCTCAGAAGGCAAAATACTCTTTTAGAAAATTTTGGTGAACTTCATGGCAAAAGGAAATATTTTGTTTGAAACTGAATTACCTTTGTTTCAATGGGTAAATCTTTGATTTCATGTTAAAATATGGCATCTTTTTTTGGAGGGGGGAAGGCAGGGTATTTGAGGTTAAGTGACTTGCCCAAGGTTACACAGCTAGTAAGTGTTAAGTGTCTGAGGCAGGATTTTAACTCAGGTCCTCCTGACTCCAGGGCCAGTGCTCTATTCAGTGCACCACAACATCTAATCTTTTTAACTGAACTTTATTATAAAGTCAAATTGTGTTAAAATACTAAGCAATTCAAAATAAAAATAAACTACAGAATAAATTTTGTTTTACGAACTAATGGGATTTATCAGACATCAAGATTAAATATTGAAGCCTTTTCACATAACTTTTAACTCATGTCAATAGTTATTGTAGGCTCAACTGATGAGACACAGGGATTAAATTATCCATCTAAGCAACAAGGACTAGTCCTAACAGAAAATTATCAGAACTGGGGGAAAATAATCACTACAGTATACCGTTTAATGCTGTGTAGATATTTGTGTGATATATGCTTTCTTGGCAATCGTGAGCAAATCTTGTCCTAAATATCCTATTCCAGTCATGATGTTATTTTTTTAAGGGAGACATGGGAAATTCCACGTTTTTAACAATACTCAAGTATTAATTTCCTTCTCCAACAGAACTTCATTCTTTGCTCATCCTTCCTACACAATCCCTACTTCTCTTCTTATTTAGTTAGGTCAGTCCTCATTTATTTTGATTACAGCAGTTAACTGGCCCTCTGGGCATTCACCTGTCTTTTTGCAAACTTTCTTCTTTAACTCTCAAGTATTTTCTCTATATTTTCTCTAGCTTCATACCGAAGGGTTCAAAGGTTCTACAATGGCAGAAGCTGGTGTCAGTAGGGGCAACTATTATGAACTCCCATTGATCATATGTTCAGATCATTTTACAGCTGAACTATTTTTTTCTTTTAATTGCAAGAGAGTTGAAACTAAGTTAAGAGAATGACCACTTTTTATGTATTATCTGAAGACAATTTGTTCAAAAAGCAGAAAAACACAACTAACTTTATGTTTCAACAAATGACATTTATCTTAGTTATCTCAGTCTTTCCCCCACTTGTTAGGAAATTTGTATCCACTCAAGGAATACTCGGCATTCAAATCATTCAGTTCCAAAGTGAAAAGAATGCAACTTACTTCATTTGTACTAACTAGCCTGGCATTAACACCTCCTCCACTTTAAACATCCAACTTTCTCTCCCTCCATATCTTAAAAGTCTTGTCTTTTCTTCCTACCTTCATTCCTTTACCTAGAAATACTTGGGGCATGATGGAAGGGCAACGACTTTATAGTCAGAAGATGACAACTACTGTCTTAGGCAAAGGTAGATTACATGCTGTAGGAGGGGGGTGGAGGAATTTCACAGAACCTCAGAATTAGAAGGGACCTTAGAAGCTACCTAGTCCGTAACTATGACTGGAAAAAAAAAATCCCCTTTAAATCATATTCACCAAGTGCTCATCTAGCCTTTACATACAGACATCAAATCAGGGAGAATCAACTCCTTTCCCTTATGTACAGTCTCACTGCAATTTTAGATAGCTATCCAGTTACACCACCTCCATCTTAATTTTGTGAGATTCATGTTTGCAATCCAAGTGGAAAACTTCACATTTATCCCTACTTGATTTCCTCTTATTAGATTCAGCCCTATGCTCTAAACCACCAATTTCTTTTTGAATCCTGACTCACAATTAGTGTATTTAATTCTGGGTTTGTGTCATTTGAAAATCTGATAAGCATGTCATCTATGCCTTTATCCAAGTCAGTTATAAACAATTTAAAACACAGAACCAAGGACAGATCCCTGGAGTCATCAAAGGCTTTCTAAGCTGACAACAAAACACAGGCCCTGCCTAGACCCCCATTTCCTCACCTTTTCCACAAGAGCATGAGATAGTGCGTGAAACACTTTACTAAATCTAAGTAACTACGTTTCTGTATCTACAGAATTCTTCTAGTCTGGTAACCCAGTAAAACATTTAACAAGTAAGTTTTTAAGTCTTTTCTGACTCTGCCACTTACCACCTAGGATAATGTTAGGTCTCGGCTTCTTCATGTCTAAAAGTAGACGATTAAATACCTGTACTACCTATCCACCTGATCGTTATTATCCCCAGGTTTGTTGAGGAAACAGAGGTTCGGAGTTTACGTGTCTTGCCAAGGGTCACACAGCTGGCGAGCATTTCTCTTGCTGGGACCCGAACCCGTCTGGCTGACTTCAAGTCCTCTGCCACGCTCTTTTCACTCCTGGTGCCACCTCTCTACTTCCTCGCCAGCTTCACAGCATCAGACTTCCCCCAACTCTGAACGCTCCTGACCCCAGAAATAAAGACACAACTCCAAGCCCAAACTTCTCTTCCAATTTTATCCATTCCCGACTCGTACTCTGGGACTGGGATCTGGTCCAGTCCGTCTTTGTATCCCTACACGAGCGTATCACCGAGCTATGCCCTCAGTTAGCACTAAGTATTTTTAAAAGTTATTAAAAAAAACAAACAACTCCCCTACCTGGCTGGGAGTGTTTGCTCTGCCTGGCTTTGCTGCAATCACTCTTTCTAGAGTGGGGTTCTCAGGGCCGGGGCCGGGGTCTCCAGAGCTGGGTCCGCCCCCAACCCCTACCCTATGGGGATGATCGCCCCTCCCCCACCCTGGCCGGTCCACCCCGCCCCTGCCTAGCCCCACCACGGGGGTCGAGGTCGTCCGTTTGCACCCTCCCATCCGCCACCCACGCCGGCCTCAGGCCTCGAGTCCCAGCGGGGATACCGGCCCCGGCCCCGGCCCTGGCCCTGGCCGCGCAGGCCCAGCCCCTCCCCCAGCCCGAGTCGGCCTCACCGCCCCGTCGCGGCCTCACGCACCCACTCGTTGGCCCGATGGCCGAAAGTGTACAGGGCCACCTGGCTGGCCACGTCCACTATGCGGTTGATATAGGGGTCGTGGCGCTGCAGGGCCGCCAAACTGATGTCCCGTCCCTTGCCCACTAGGCCACCAGCAGCTACCGCCGCCATCTTCCCTCCCTCCCGGACATCAACACGGTGGACCGGACAGACGCGGCCAATCGAACGCCGAGAAGCGCGAACTTGCCCGCATTCTAAAAAGAGAGAGAGGAAACCAGGCCCTCGATACAGTGCTCCAGGGCAGGTGAAGCGAGCCAGGGATCCGTCCCTCTCCTCCAGGATTCCCACGGCAGACATCGCTAATCGACATCGGCGTATTTTCCTCTGGGGATTTTGTAACCATGGGCAACTGGAGGTCTAGACTCGGCCACATCATCCATCTCTCCTTTAGCCTGGCCACTCAGCTCCACGCGTTCAGCGCTGCTTCCTTCTTTCACTTTTAAAAGGCCTTTTCCAAGAGCTGGTTGGGACACCAGCTATTTTAAGCCTCATATGACTATTTCAACTCATTTGCTAGTCGCAACTAAAGGTGATTGTGAGTTCCGTGTCTGTTACCAAATGCATAGTTTCCGCATGCATCACTGTCAAATCATAGCAGAACTGTTCTCACTTTTCTTTGGCCTTATTTTTCATACATCTCCAATCAGACTGGACCAACCCCTCTCCCCAACCCAATTCTCAAACGGCAGAAAGTTGCTGTTACCCAACTCAGAAGTGAAGTGATTTGGTACCTTCATGTCTCCAGTGGACCCCACACTTAAGTCTGCATTCCAAAACTTTATCCTCCTTCAAGCCTCATTTCAGTTGCCACCTTTCCCACGAAGCCATCATTCTTTGATTAGCTACTGATGTTCTTCCTTAAATTTCCCTAAAGTACTTTTTTTTTGGAGGGGGGGGAGTCTTTTTGGAGGGGGAAGGGCAGAGCAAATGGGGTTAAGTGACTTGCCCACGGTCACACAGCTAGTAAGTGTTAAGTGACTGAGAACAGATTTGAATTCAGGCCCTCCTGACTTCAGGGCTGCTACACTATTCACTGAGCCATCTAGCTGCCCCGCTAAAGTACTATTGATAGACTGAGGGAACTCTAAGCACAACACTCAGTTCCAGTGAAAAGGGCTTTCATTCTTTGAAGACACTTTAAGAGAGGACCTTGAGAGAGACTGGGGCTGCCATGCAGGGCTGCAGCCTGAATTCAAACATGAGTAAAACAACAGAGTACTGCCTCAGTGCTAGCAAGGAGGGCTCTGTTATTTTCTGACGAGTTGTTCAGCCCTGTTACTGTCTATGGGCTAAGTGCTCTGGGAGCAACCACTGCTGATTCAGCCACTCCCAAGGCCTGCTCCTAGTTTGTTGGGGCTGAGATTGTGCTGGTGGGGCCTGCACTGGACTGTACTCTGCTCTCACCCAGGTCTGACAGACCTTTCCTATCCATCTCCCATGCTGTCTTGGGCTCTGTCTTTTTGTTGGTTCTGCTACTTTAGAATTTGTTTAGTTATTTTTTAAAGGTATTTGGAGGGATTGAGAAGAGAGCTCAGGCAAGTCCCTGCCTTTACTCTGCCATCTTGGCTCTACCCAGGCTTCTTACCTTCTTACCGAGGTTAATGCCTTCTATATGCACAAGTGATCCCATTTCATCCCATCTCTTCCAGTACATTGTCCCTTCTATTATCCCCACTCTCTCACTTATCTTCAGTGTCTCTTTGACTCCTGGCTACTTCCTTATTGTCAAAAATATGCCCATGCCTCCCCTATCTTTACTTAATCTATCTATCCCTGCTAGCTATTGCCTCATATCTTTCCTCCCTTTTATGACTAAACTTGAAAAGGTGGTCAAGATGCCTCCTCTTCCTCTCCTCTATCTCCTTAACTCTCTATAATCTGCTTTCTGATAACAACGATTCCTCTAAAGCTAGTCTTTCCAAAGAAACCAGTGATCTCTTAGTTGCCACATTCAATGACCTTTTCATTCTTCTTGACCTCTCTGCAGCCTTTGACACTATTGATCACTCTCTTCTCCTTCATACTTTCTTCTAAAATTTTTTGTGTCACTGCTTTCTCCTTTCTCCTACCATTCTGAATGCCCCTTCCCTATCTCCTTTGCAGGATCTTCAGATCTTGCCTTCCAACTGTGGGTATTCCATGAGTTTCTATTCTAGGTCCTCTTCTCTTCTATTTTTATGCTATTTCACCTAGTGATCAGCTTCTGTGGTTTCAATTATCATCTCCACTCTCAAATCTATTTATCTTGCCCTGACCTCTCTGCTCATCTCCAATCTTACATCTCCAAATACCTATTAGATATCTTGAACTTGATGTGCTGTAGACATCTTAAACTCATTATATTCAAATTTAACTCATCATCTTTCCCCAAACCCTCTCCCCTTCCAAACTTTTCTATTACTGTTGAAAGCACCAGCAATCCTCTCAGTGCCCCAGGCTGGCAATCTAGGTGGCACCCTTGACTCCTCAGTATCTTTCACTACCCCACCCTACTCCCATATCCAATCTGTTGACAAGGCCTGTCAATTTCAGCTTTGTAACATCTCTCAAATATGCTCCCCTTTCTCCTTTGGTATGGCTACCACCCTAGTGCAGGCCATCATCCCTTGAGCCATTGCAATAGCCTGCTGGTGGGTCTTCCTGCTGTGAATCCCTCTCCACTCCAGTTTGCCTTCCACTCAGCTATCAAAGTGACCTCATTAAAGTTCAGGTCTGCCAATGTCACCCCCCAACTCCAGTGACTCCCTGTGACCTCCAGGATCAAATAGAAAATATTGTTTGGCATTCAAAGTCCTTCAAGACCTGTCTCCACTCCCTCCCCCCTTTCCAGTGTTCTTATACCTTGCCACTTACTCAATTCAGTGACACTGGCCCCATTACTGTTTCTCAAACATGTTACTCCATCTCTCAGCTCTGGGCATTTTCACTGGATATCCCCCTGCCTGGAATGTTATCCTTCTTCATCTCTGTCATTTGTCTTCGCTGATTTCATTCAAGTCCTATAATATCATCTTTGTGAGAATAATTTTGATGTCCCTACTCAATTGGATCAGTATTTACTCAGTTCACTGTGATTTATGGGTATCAGTAATTGTCCATAAGTAAGACAAATAGGATAGAATTAAGTTTCATTGTTAGAATAAGAATCATATAGATTGGAATTAATGAATCCACCATGTGTGTCTGATAATATCTGCATATTGACGATTATGCTGCTTTACAATTACTTTTAAGATGTTTGCATACTATACTTATAGATTTATAGTTTGTTATTTAGGTCTGTATTAACCTGTGTTTGGGATAGAGATAGAGACTTGCTGTACCCCTCCCCAGCCCCACAACTTCTATGAATGTGCTCTGAGATTTGCTGTGTTCCAGAAAACCAGTTTTCCCTTGTATTTTGTTCTTTTGCACCTAATGCTCATAAGATGCTCATGCAAAGTCCCAGAGCCTGTTACTCATATAAACACTGATATTTGAGGGACATGTCCCTTGACCAAATATGGAAGCTCCTTCTTTTGGTCAAATATAGAAATTCCATTTTCCCCTCCTCCCTTGACCAGTCATGTGAGTCTCCCCCTTGTGGAACCGACCAATCAAAGAATTGTACTGCCTCATTCTATTTTTTGGTACTCCCTCAATCACTATAAAAGAAAATTTTCCTCAAGTAGAGGGGTCCTAGACTGCAGAGATACTACTGGTGTTCCTAAGAAATTGATGTGTTCTTGGAGCTCTGCCTCAGTTTTTCCTTATTGCAGACTGGATTTTTTGTGAGCCACATCTTCTACAGAAATCCTTCTCAAACCCTCTTAATCCTAGTTCCTTCCTTCTGTCCAGAATTTCCTTTGTATCCTTTATGTAGTTTGTACATAATTGTTTGTATGCCCCCCCCATTAGATGTGAGCTCTTTGACTTTACCTGGCACATGATAAGTGCTTCAGAGTCTTTATTTTCTGATTGACTGAGGTAGAGAGTAGTCACTTTCTTTTTAAGGTTTATGGAGACAGTGGCTCTTTCTGCTCACTGGCAGATTGCTTTGTCATTGCCACATACAAAGCCTTCAGTACCGACTTTTGTTCTAGAAGTTGCCAGGGAAACTCCCTGTGCACTCCATGGGATAACCCCTACAAGCTCATTACCATGCTTTTTTCCCTGAAGGATATCTCCCCTTCAGTTCTTCCCCCTAGTTAAATAGACTGAGGTTAGCTAACTAAATAACTAAATAGCTAACTAATACTAAAAGGTTAGCACGTTTGTCCTTATCTCCAATTCTGGAAAGTTCTCTGGGGTGCTAGGGAGGTTCAAATATTGCCTTTTCAAGTTCTTCCCACAATTCCCCTCACTCAAGGGTCTTAACAAAGTCCATGTGGCACAGTTCTTAATGGCCTCCTAAATGCCATGTAAACAATCCCATTCAGCATAGTTCTTAGACGATCTCAAGATATCCACATAGAGGTACCAAGTTTTTACCATAGCCAGTGGGTTTATAGGTTATAATCCCCACCAGACACAAAGCTATAAAATTCTACAAACATCGTTTTACAAAATTCCTATAGGTTACTGCTAGCTTAGTATATATAAGGGCCTGTCCCAACACAGTCAAATAGAAAAACAATTCAAATAAAAAACCAACTAACAAAAGTGAAAAAGGAAAAGGAAAAAAAAATAAACCCAAGCTTCTCTCAGAGAAACTCAAATCCCAAATGAGATCTCAGAATATGTAGAGCTTTTCACAGAAGGGATTAGGGACCTGTGATGGATTCAGTCAATCCACAAACATTTATTAAGAACCTTTCTGCTAAACACTGAGAAAATAAATATAAGCTGAGCACCCTCAAGGAACTTGCATTCTAATGCTAAAGGAGATTCTAATTCTAATAGGAAGACAAGGAATAAAACTGAAAAACTGTAAAAGCTGAAAAGTAGTAAAGAAAGTCCTGCATACTTACTGGAAAAGCATGAAGCATTCAATCCTCAACCTTCAGGTGAGGAACTAAATTGTCCTTTGTGAATATTCCTCTGGGTCCCTCCTGCAATACACAATGTATCTAAAATTTTTCCAGAGAGCTCTGCAACACATTGGGTGTTCAGTTGGAGGTCTGGATTAAAAATTTCCTCTGGGTCTCTTGAACTCATAAGACAAATAAATTTCGCCAGTGGACCTCTTCCCATTCTTAGGATCATCTGAAGAGAGTGCCCGGATCACACTACTATAAACAAGTGAGTCTAGTTCAAAAAGTAAGCAAACAAAAATAGATAAACTCAAAATATCCTGCATAGAATAAAAAAATGGATTAATCACTGGAGATTGATTGGAATCAGTCTCTTAGATCCTAAATAAAGTCCTCCAAGTGAAATAATGTGAACCATTGTTGCATCTGGGTCCAAGGGGAAGAAAGGCACTCACCTTCTCCACCCTTTTAGCTCTGAACCCTTGCATGCAGAAAGGGTTCAATTTTGGGGGAGCCTGATTTCTACAGAGAGTTGCCAAGTTATTTTTTCTCATACTTTCTGGCTTTTTACTCCCCCACACCGGAGCCCCAGGAAAAAACTATTTAAATCGTAGTTTTGTACATGCTTAGGGTCTTGCCAAAAGGAGGGGAGGCTCACCTAAACACATATGTGCTTCAGCAGCCATATGTTCACAATTTGCCATTTCTGCCAGGCTGGGGGGGGAGGGGGGAAGGGGACAACAATTCTTTCTTAGCCATACATGGAAAATGAAGGGAGGGAAAGTTACTTGACCCATATCAAACTGAAGGAAAAGAAATCTCCTCTTTTTAAGGTCTACTGAGTCAGTGCTTCTTTTCTTGAAGCTTCCAGAGGAATTCAGCTTATGCTCCATGCAGTGCATAGGTCTCCACTCTACAGATATTCATGTCTTCAGACCACTCCAGGAGCATTTGGGTTTGCCTGCTTTAGTAGTTAATGCTATTTTCAGTGAAGCATTTCCAGCAGATGGAGTATTGGTATTTCTGATATATTTTACCTTTTTGTGGTACCCAAACTTGAAAGAGCACAAGTCACTGAGCTATTCCTACCGCCAAACGGATCTTTATAATGGGCCAGCCTATCACCATAGACGATGTTTTCTCTTTCTCAGAGTCACAGAGTCAGTTCTGGGTGTCACTAATCCAAACAGTGGTATTCCCAGAGTTCAACTGCTCAGAATTTCAAAGATTTTGTTAGAACTTCACAACTAATGTAGACATGTCAGGACACACAGAGACCCTGAAATTTATCACCTGGCTCATAATCTATTACTTTGCTGTATTTCTCTCCTTGTACAATATTGATGATAGATTGAGTGTTGGGGGGGGGGTTATTGTTATTGTTACTGCTACTAGTATCACTATTGCTACTATTTTAAAAAAACATCTTGTATCTGACAGAGTGTGGGTACTTAAAAAGTTTATTTATTGGTGGATTTGTTGCCATTATGATGAATATATATTCATATATATATATATATATATATATAAAGCATCTTTGATAGTTGTATTAAGAGGAAACAAGCAGGCTTTTTATAATCAATTTTCTATATTGTACTTTATTCTCACACACTTGTCTCAAAGCTTAGCACAATGCCTAGTACATAGTAAATGCTTAATAAATGCTTGTTGATTTAACTTGACTTGAAAGATGTAGAGAATCAGGATCCTAAAGGGCTTATTGTCTGACTATAAAAAAGCATTTGGTGCAGTAGTACATTCTACCTCCCTACCTTCTCTGCAATCTATAGTCTTAGAAAGGTGCTGAGGGTCCTGAAAAGGTGGGACTTGACCACATCACACTGTTAGTATATGTCAGAGGTAGCACTTAAACCCGTTTTCCTGATTCCCAGACCAATTCTATATTCACTGGGCTAAGGATACATCATGATTGTACAAGATTCCTTAAAAGTTTTGATAGCAGAAAATAATTTGTTCCATGGCCTTCGGATCATTAATAATAGGAGAAGTATAAAACAGGGTGGCATGTGCTTGCCAAAGATATTTGCCATTGTCATAAAGGAAACTGAACACAAAATTTGAGAAAAAGAGGGATTCATTATAGATAATGAAGTGCTCCTGATGCTTCTGCTTGTGTATGGCATTGTGTTCATTTCACCAATCTCAGGAATACAGTCGAGCCTCGTGGATGAGATCTATAATCACTCAAAAGAATTTACCCTAACCATCTACACAGAAGCAATCAAGTGGATGAAGAATGCCTACTGTCCAGAACAATGAATATGGATCCTTGGCACCCTTCTCTTCTTTTCCTCCTTTCCCTGTTGAGTAAAATGTATTTCTCTCTCTCTCTCTCTCTCTCTCTCTCTCTCACTGTGTATTCTTCTGTGCTTTGACCAGTTCAAATGAGATTGAGGTTCAAGTGTCAGCTACTTCCCACCCCCTTGTTTGTGTAAAGGTCTACTTGCACAGCCTGATTACATGAGATAACATTCCCTAAGTTTCCTTCTTTCCCTTCCCCCATTCATATATTCCTCTTTCCATTCTTTTAAGATCATTAAGACATACCAGAACCATTTCTAGGTCTTCAGTCTAATTAGATTCCCTCATGATCCCTGATAGAGCTCAGAGGGAATGCATGTATCATCTCCACATCTTAGAATTTAAGCATTTCACTGTTGATCAGTCATTTCTGACTCTTTGTGTCCCCATTTATGGTTTTCTTGGCAAAGATACTGGAGTGGCTTGCCATTTCCTTCATTGGCTCCTTTTACAGATGAGGAAACTGAGACAAACAGTAAAAGAACTTGCTCAAGGTCACAGCTAGTAAAAGTCTGAAGTTAGATTTGAACTCAGGTCTTCTTGACTCCAGGGTGGGCATTCACACCTGGTTGCACTAAGAATAAAACAGTAAATTTAAAAAAAAGTCAATTTATTCTTTTTAATTCCTTATGATTGTTCACATTTACCTTTAAAGTCAATTTATCCTTGTTTATTCTTTATGATTGTTCACATTTACCCATGTTTGAATTTTAAAGTATCTGTATAGTTTTAATCTTTTCATCAGGAATTCTTGGGCAGTCCTTTATTTAATTTTTTCCCTTATAGAAATATACTCAAGTTTACTGGGTAAGTTATTTTTTTTTTTTTTAAGCAATCGGGGTTAAGTAACTTGCTCAAGGTTACACGGCCAGTTATTTCTGGGTGTGGTGCTGAGTGTCTGAGCCCGGGATTCGATCTCCAGGTCGTCCCAACACTGGAGCCGGTGCTCTTACTCGCTGAGCCACCTGGCCGCCCCTAAGCAATCAGGGTTAAGTAACTTGCTCAAGGTTACACGGCCAGGTGTTTCTGGGTGGGTGCTAAGTGTCCGAGCCCGGGATTCGATCTCCAGGTCTTCTCAACACTGGAGCCGGTGCTCTTACTTGGGTAAGTTATTCTTGATTGTGAGTCTATATCCTTTGCTTTCTGGAGTATTGCATTGCATTTAAGATCTCCACTACTTTAGAAGGCTGGTTGATAATTTGAGTGTGACGCTATGATTCCTAGATACCTGAATTCTTTCTTTCTGGTTTCTTGTAGTATTTTTCCTTTGACCTAGAAGATCTGGATTTTGGCTATGATATTCCTAGGAGTTTTCACTGTTGGGTTTTATTTTCAAGAAGTGACTAGGAGATTCTATTTTCAACTTTGCCTTCTTGTTCTAAAAGATCTGGGCAGTTGCTTTTAAGATTTTTTTTTGAAATAGGTTATCTAGACTTTTTTGTCATAGTTTTAATATAGTACAATGATTCTTAATTTTTTTCTCCTTGATCTGTTTTTCTCATCAGTTATTTTTCTTTTTCTACAATATGTTTTCTCCCACTTTTTTAGTCTTTTGAAATTTTTTTTTAGTAATTCTTTATATCTCATGGAGTTATTGACTTCTATTTGGTCTATTCTAAATTTCAGGAAATTTGCTGCACAGCTAAGATTTTGTTACATCTCTAGTCAAGCTATTAATTCCATTCCAATTATTTCTTCTATTTCTCTAATTACTTTAATTTCTTTTTCACTTTTTTCCTCTAGTACTCTCATTTCATTTATAAAAACATTTTGTTCTTTTTCTTAAACTCTTGCTTCATCTCTTCTAGGAATTCTAGCTAAATTTGTGCCCAAATTGTATTTTTTTCTTTGAGATTTTGTTTATAGTTGTTTTAAAGTCATCCTTTTCCTCCAGCTTTGTGTCTTGAGTGTCCCTATCACCATAAGAGCTTTTTTTATGGTGAGATTCTTTTTCTTTCTTGCTCATTCTTCTATCCCAATCCTGACTTCAAACAGACAATGGTAGGGCTAATTTCCATGCACTTCTGGAGAGCACCTCCTGTTGCTGTTTGCTTAGGGTAATGGCTATTGCCTTATTCCAGAATCTTAGAGACTCTCCTGCTGGGGACTTGCAAGCTTTCAGTGTTCCCAAAGTATTTTTCTAACCCAAGCAGTCTGAGCTCTGAAAGTTCTTGGGTCTAGGTCCAAGTAACAGTAGACTACTAGCTGGACTCAGCCACCATCAACTCGTTGGGAACCCCACCATTCTGGTTCAAAGTGATAGAATTGCAAGCTTTCTTTTAGTCTGGGATTCCTGATCTAGTTATTCTTCTTCAAGCTTCAGAATGGGCTAGAAGCAGGGATTGAGACATGACTGTTTCTAGAGTCTGAACCATCATGTTGCTGCTTATTTCTGAACTTGTTCCTTATTAGATATACAACTGAGGGTTTGCCACCACTTCTTTTTTTTCTTTCAATTTTAACTAATTAATTTTTAGTTTTCAACATTCACTTCCATAAGATTTTGAGTTCCAAATTTTCTCCCCATATCTCCCCTCCCTTCACTCCAAGATGGTGTATAATTGGATATAGGCTTTACTTATATTTTATATTAAGCTTATTTTTATATTAGTCATGTTGTAAAGAAGAATCAGAAGCAATAGGAGAAACCACAAGAAAGAAGAAACAAATAAAAAAAGAGAGCAAATAACATGCTTCAATCTGCATTCAAACTCCATAGTTCTTTTTCTGGATATGGATAGCATTTTCCATCATGAGTCCTTTGGAGTTGTCTTGGATCATTGCATTGCTAAGAAGAGATAAATCTATCAAAGTTAGTCATCACATATTGTGGTTGTTACTGTGTACAATGTTCTCCTCGTTCTGCACACTTCACTCAGCATCAGTTCATTCAAGGCTTTCCAGGTTTTTCTGAAGTCTGTCTGCTCATCATTTCTTATAGCACAATAGTATTCCATGACATTCATATGCCACAACTTGTTCAACCATTTCCCAATTTATAGATGTCCCCTTGATTTCCAATTCTTTGCCACCACAAAAAAGAGCTGCTATATTTTTGTATGTGTGAGTACTTCCCCATTTTTTGATCTCTTTCAGGTACAGACCTAGAAGTGGTATAGCTGGGTCATTTATAGCCCTTTGGGCATAGCTCCAAACTGCTCTTCAGAATGGTTGGATCAGTTCACTACTCCACCAACAATGCATTAAGGTTTCAATTTTCCCATATCTTCTCCAGCGTTTATAATTTTCCTGTTTTGTCATGTTAGCCAATCTGATAGGTGTGATGTGGTACCCCAGAGTTATTTTGATTTGCATTTGTCTAATCAATAGTGAGTTAGAGCATTTTTTCATATGACTATAGATAGTTTTAATTTATTTTTTTGAGAGGAAATCGGGGTTAAATGACTTTCCCAAGGTCACACGGCTAGTAAGTGTTAAGTGTCTGAGGCTGGATTTGAACTCAGGTCCTCCTGACTTCAGGGCTGCACCACCTAGCTGCCCCAATAGCTTTAATTTCTTCCTCTGAAAATTGCCTGTTCATATCCTCTGACCATTTACCAATTGAGGAATGACTTGTAATCTTATAAATTTGACTTAGGCCTCTATATATTTTAGAAATGAGATCTTTATCAGAGACACTGGTTTTATAAATTCTTTCCTAGTTTTCTGCTTCTCTTCTAATCTTGGTTGCATTGGCTTTGTTTATGCAAAACCTTTTCAATTTAATGTAGCCAAAATTATTTATTTTGCATTTCACAATGTTCTGTATCTCTTGTTTGGTTATAAATTCTTCCATTCTCCATAAATCTGACAGGTAAACTATTCCTTGCTCTCCCAGTTTACTTATAGTATCAGCCTTTATATATAAATCATGTACCCATTTTGACTTTATTTTAGTATAATGTGTAAGATGTTGGTCTATGCCTAGTTTCTGCCATACTATTTTCCAATTTTCCCAGCAGTTTTTGTCAAATAGTGAGTTCTTATCAAATAGTGGAGTCTTTGGGTTTATCAGACAGTAGATTACTATAGTCATTGACTACACTGTCTTGTGTACCTAACCTATTCCACTGATCCACCATTATATTTCTTAGCCAGTACCAATAGTTTTGATGATTGCTGCTTTATAATACAATTTAAGATCTAGTATAGCGAGTTTACCTTTGCTAGCATTTCTTGTCATTAATTCCCTTCTTATTCTGGACGTTTTGTTCTTCCAGATGAATTTTGTTATTATTTTCTCTAGCTTTATAAAATAATTTTTGGTAGTTTGGTATGGCACTGAATAGTAAATTAATTTGGGTAGAATTGTCATTTTTATTAGATTAGCTTGGCCTACCCATGAGCAACTGATGCTTTTCCAGTTATTTAGATCTGACTTTATTTCTGTGAAAAGTGTTTTGTAATTGTGTCCATATAGTTCCTGGGTTTGTTTTCCTGCTGCTACTTCTTTTTCTTTTTTGCCTTTTGGAGGGCAATTGGGCTTAAGTAACTTGCTCAAGGTTACATGGCTAGTTGGTGTGTGTGTGTGTGTGTGTGTGTGTGTGTGTGTGTGTGTGTGTGTGTGTGTGAAGTGTCTGAGGCTGGAACCGAACTTGGGTCCTCCTGACTCCAGGGCCAGCGCTTTACTCACTGTGCCACCTAGCTGCCCTGACTTGCCGCTACTTCTTACCCAGAACTCTATCACTCGGCACAGGTCACCTTCTCAGCCATCCTGTATCTGTAACCTCTAACTGAGTATTGGGTAGCAAAGCTGTCATGAGTCACCTGTTCCCCTTCACCCTGCCCTTGGTACCCTATCTGACTCTAGGACCGTAGATGCACAGCCTTTCCTGGTCCTCGCTCGAGTACTGTGTATAGTGCTCTCTTAGCAGCTGGGAGATTAACATAGGTCTTATATAGAATAGAGTTATGCTACAGGTTCTATGAGGCAGGAGTTAGTAGGGAGTGTATTCAAGACATAAGAGACAGCCAATGTAAGTGCATGGAGATAGGAGGTATAATATCCTATGTAAGGAACTTAAAACTGGAATGTAGAATGTGCAAAGGATAGTAACATACAGTGAATGTGAGAAGTTCATCTGGAGCCAGATTGTGAATGGTTAAAATGCAAAGCATAGGAGAGGTCAGGAAGAATAAGAACTGAAAAAAGGCCATTCATTAGTTTTGGCAATGAAGAAATCATTGATAACCTTAGAGAGAACAATTTCAGTTGAATAATGAAGTCAGAAGACAGGTTGATAGAAATTGAGAAGCAAGTAATGAAAGGAAATGTAGGCGATGAGTGCAGATAGCTTTTTCTAGGAGTTTGTGAAAGGGAGAAGAGATATAGGATGAAAGCTTGATGGGATGGTAGGGTAGAATAAAAATTTTTTAAACTGGCGGAAACATGAGCAATCACTTTCATAAGGAGCAGAAAAGGAGCCAAGAGATAGAGAGAAAATTGAAAATTGGAGAAAGACAGAGGCAGACAGTCAAAGAGCCAGAGCCAGAGATAGAGAGGGAGATGATAATTGTGAGGATGATCTGGAGAAGAAAGAAAGGATGGGGTCAAGGGTACAAGCTGTGGAGTTGTTGAGAAGTTCAGAGATTGGAGTAGAGTGGAGAATGGGAAAGGGAGATGATGCCAAGGGGTTTTAAGATATAGAAAAGGGGAGAAGAGGGACTTTATTGCAAATTGCCTCCATTTTCTCTGAGTCTGAGGTGTGGTGAAATGGAAAAGGAGAAGATAGAGTGGTAGGCTTGAGAAAAGAAGCAAAAGTTTGGAATATCCTTTGTGGGGAGTATGATAAACAACTGGAGAAGAATAAAGAGATTGCCTTATTGTAAGAAATCAGTTAAGAGGTTTTTTGGGGGGAGGAGGCATATGTGATTCATGATTTCCCAGGGAGGAAGCTCCCTCTACCCAATGCAGTTCAGCACCTATTCTGCAATCATTGGGATTAGAAAAATATAAATTTATAGTGGACCTAGTCAGTCGTCATAGTTGTGTGACTTCTTACAGCATCAGTCAATTGCATGTGTGTAGGAACAGAGAAGACAACAGATTTGGAAAGGGATGAATGGTGGTAAAATAGGGAGGCAAGGGATTTGACCTGAGAGGATACTGCACAGTGAAATAGGTTATTAATAAGGTCAAGACTGGGAAGGGAGGAAAACCAAGCGTCATAAGAGCTGAATTGTCTGGGAAATAATGAGGGATGAAGGGACTAGAAATCAAGGTGAAAATGAAAAATAGATTTAGAAGGAGTGAAGCATCTGGGAAGAGGCAACAGGTTGTGGGGAAAGAGGCTAGGGAAACCATGAGATGTTTAGATATAGGGGACATCAATTCTAACCCTCTCATTTTACAGATGAGGAAACTAAAGCCTTTTAAGGACAATGTCTTTCCTAAGATCATATAGATAGTAAGATTTGAACCCAGGCCATTTTATTCCAGAGCCAGTGAGCTTTCTACTGTACTATGCTTCAGTTGAGGTCTAAAATGACACTGTCCTGACTCCCTGGATGATGGTTTACATGAGGGACATTTATTCTCCTGCACCTATAGGTTACTCTTCACAATGGGTATTGCATTTTGTTGAAAATTTTTCCTGCATCTGCTGAGGAATCCAAGTGTTTTTCCCTAGCTATTATTATTTATGACTTTAGTTATGCTAATTGTTTTGAAATGTTGAACAATCTGTTCATTCCAGTTATAAATCCAATTTGATCATAGTGAATAATTTTGTAGTATGTTGCTGTGTCATGCCAAATGTATTTAAAATGTTTTCTCTTAGAAATTTGATTTTCTTTTTTCCCCCAAGTTGACTAATGATTTATTGACTTTGCCAGTCTTTAGAAAAAAAAACCTCTTTATTTTATCACTTTAATAGTCTTTTAATTTTCAATTTTTATTATTTCTTCTCTGAATTAAAAAAGTCTTCTTTTGTATTTGTTTGGATATTGTTAATTTGTTGATTTTCTAAGTTTTAAAAATATAATACTCTTCTCTTTTCCTTTTATATCAATATTTCAAAAACATTCATTTCCCCCTGAGGACTACTTTAGGTACATTACCAAAAATTTTGATATGTTGACTCATAATTATTCTCTTCAAAATAATTATTATTTCTCTTATTTGTTCTTTGTTCATTAATTAGGTTGTTATTAAATTTCCATTTAGGTTTGTATCTTTTGTTCTTAATGCCTTTATTAATGATTATGTTTACTAGGCTATAGTCTTAAAATATATTCATTATTCCTTTTTTACATTTCTTTATGCTCTGGCACATTATTAACTTGGGAATGTTGGAAATATATATATATATATATGTTTATATATGATCTTTATATTCCCAGACAATAATCATCAAAGGTCTTTTAATTTTATTTTTCTATACTCTGTTCAGCTATGTATTTTCTTCTATATTTATCCCACTCTAAGAAAGGAATATTAATGTTTCTTAAAATTATTGTGCTACTATCTCTTTGCAATTCAGCCATTTCTTTAGGAAACTTGACTCTGAAATTTGGTGCATATATATTTAAGCATAATGACATCTGCCTATTTATTTCTCTTTAAATCATCAGTTTCTATTGTTGCCTTATGTAAAGTAATGATTTCAATGCCCACATTTCAAAATTACCTGTAGTTCATTTTTTCTAATACTTTATTTTCATTTATTTTGTGCTTCTTGTATACTACAAATTGTTGGGTTTGTTACATTTTTACATTCTCTTAATTTTATTAAAGATTTTAATCCATTCACATTTAGATTTATAGCTGAAAAGTTTGTGTTTTACTCAATCCTATTATTTTTTTCCTTCCCTATTTTAAAACATCACTTAGTCTTTGAGGTCTGTTTTACTTACACTAAGGCTTAGTCTTATTTTCCTTTAAGTGGGAGGAGACGAATAGTAGTGCATCGAGGGATATTTGTCATGTTGCTGTGAATACAGACTCTATTTTGCATGAAATAAGAATTTTAAAACATTGTTTTTCAACACAGACTGATTTTGCGTAAAGTTGCTTTATTTCCAGGGCTTTGCTAATTGAGATATTTTATCACATCTTGAAACTCTGAATCTGAGTTATTTTATATGATAAGTATGTATACACACATTTAGTTAATTGAAACAGCGTTATGGTAATATAGACAATGGAAAACAAACAAACAAACAAAAACCAAGTTAACCCACAGATCAATATTACATAGTATGTTTAAGAAAACACATAAAATTACCCATATTCATATTGAGTTTGGGTACTAGGGTAATGAAGGGTTCTCCATGGACTCAGAAACCTGAAAAATATAAGTCATTATCCAACAAGAGGAAAAGAGTCCTTCTTTTTCTTATTACAATAAATTCACAAGGAGAAATCTGTTACTATTGAAATGAGGGGTTAATAACCCTTGAAAACTCTGATGCTAAGCATGTCATGTGTCCTTTACTTTTGATGATTGTAGTCAGCAAAAGGGAGATAAAGTGGATCTTAACTCTGAGTACCTCTAATCTAAGTGAAATATGTATTTAAAATGTCGATGATGATTTACACGACAGATCCAGTGGAGGTAACACAATGACTATGTGTGAAAAAAATCTAAATATTTGTTTCGTTACAACCTGCTGCATTAGTTTTTTACTTTATCATAATTTTTCCATGTTAATTTTTTAGACATACCAAACCTTAAAAGAGACCGAGTGTCAAATATTGTGCTGAACTAAAATTGTCTTGCTGTAATGTGCTATCTATTCATATTTGATCTGAAGGTAGACCTCTAATCGCGAAAAAAGAAAAAAATGCAAATATTTCTCTTTGTTATTCCTAAGTCAGAAAATATTTCACAGTCCTATCCACTATGCCCATTAAAAACATCCCATGTCTTTAAAACCAACCAATGAATCACTAATTTTTTTTTACTGAGCACTGGTATGTGTTTCCTCTACAAAAGAATTACTCTGGGGTCTCATCTTAGTTTGGAAGTTTTCTCTCATTTCTTGAAAGCCATACCAATAGAGTTTAAACCCTGAAAGATACTGCTGGAAAAGCTTCAAGGACAGATTTTCCTTTGAGGACCAGCCTAGCTAATGTAGCAGGCTTATCACCCAAAGGATGGTCATCAGGTAATTAATTTTTTCCACCATAGTAATGCATGCTGACATTCTGCTAAGGAATGTGAAGGAGAAGAAATTTGTGTTGGTGTAAGAATGGCTGATCCCATAAAATGAAGCAACTTTGGAAGTACTATAGTCTCAGCCCTGTGCTAGGCACTCTGATGCTGATGCACAGAAATATAAATATAAGATATTGTCTCTACCCTCAAATAACTTACAGCCTATGCTTTGAAGCAAAGGCAGAAGAGAGAAGGGAGAGCCTCTCTACCATGTAATGCTTCTGAAGGCAAATCTATTCTAAGCTTCCATGTCTTTGCCTGGATTGCTGGGTGAACATATTCCAAGAGTGTATATACATGAAACAATAGAGAATAAAAAGTATTTAAGTGCAAAATTGTGTGGTAGAGACCTTAAAATCCTATATTCAAAGAAGGGGAAGAAATGAAGGCTAAATTAAACTCAGGAAGTCATATTTAATATTTATCATAATAAAATTCCAGTACAGTAAAAAGACCTTCAACATACTTGAGATCCAAAGACAAAAAATTTGACTTTTATTTCCTACTTCAATGTTACTTGTGGAACCAAGACTTTGGGACTTGGGGATTCCCTTAATGACAAGAAGGTTTTTTTTTTTTTAATAAAAATAACTTCTGCTGGTGAGTTTTCCTGGGAGGTATTTTTCCAGAATCTCCATCTCAGTCACACAGCACAACTTCCTTATTTTCTGTATGATATTCTTTTTCCCTGGTTGTCCCCTTATTGTTTCCAAAACTTTTAGTGTCACTCAGACTCAAGATAGGAAAGTCACCCCCCAGTCTTAAAAAGTCAATAAAGGCAAAGGAGTGCTGTACATTCACACACTAAATTAGAAGAAAAGGTTTATAGCTTCTTTTTACCCCCATGAGTTACAACTAGTTTGTGCACTCTCAATTTTGTGACTGAGGGCATAGGCTTTTGTGGCATTCCTCACTAGTTCCCAGGTTCATTGTAGCTCATTTGGAGCTTATTAGCTATGTATCTCATGGTGAGAACTCCATCCAATCCTTTCTGTTTTTACCAGATCATATAAGAAACATATTAAGTCCAATAGCAAAAACATAATACATGAAATAATGTGTAACCTGCCTTTTGAGGCCCAGATATTCCACATTTGTACACCCCAATGCAGCCTTCAGAGTTGCCCCCCAGACTTCCATTTCTGTGTATCCTAGGATTGCTGCACTTAATAAGAAATCTTTTGAGATAAACTCTGGAGGCTATGCATGTGTGTGCAATGCTTGGGATTGCTGTGCTTTTTAAGATGGTTTACCGATGTAAATAAGCTAAGTGAATCAAGTAGTAAAAGCACTCTCAGCAACCATAAACAAATGGATGCTGTCTAATGTCTCTCTAGATGTGATCAAGGTGCATGAATGAATAAATGCAAAAGCATTTATTAAGTGCTTAGAATGTGTAAAGCCCTCTGATGAGTGCTAAGGAGACAAAGAGAAAAGTAAAATACCTGTGCTCAGGGATCTCACTTTTTAATGAGGAAGGGGACAAAATATAGAGGAGGTTTTAGCTGACAGTTGAATGGAAAGGCTTCAGGGTCTTTAGGGTACAGAGCAAAACAGATGGTAATGTCTCTTCTTTAATGTCGTTTCTGTTAACAAAACCATATTGATTTCTGATTTTGAGCTAATTGATGATGCCAAGAACTTTGGTAGTAAGAGTTACTTTTTCTAGGTTTTTAGTAGCGGTGGCTACTGAGAAAGCTACTGCAGCACCTGCAGAGGAAATTGCCAGGTTGAATCTCCACAAAGGTAGTTTATTGGGCTGTGGTTGCAAGGGTCAGGCTGGAAGATGCTGACAGATGGTCAAGGGTGAGGGGAAGCAGAGTAATGCTGCTGTTTCTGGAGCTCTTAGGCTGAGGTCCTGGGCTGTTTCCTACAGGGTCTGAAAGGAAATGGTAGTTAAAGTGCTTTGCCCTGCCTGGCAACATGCTGTTTTCTGTCTCTCTCTTTCTCAGGCTGCTTTGCTTTCCTGCCCCTCCAGAGCAGGATAGTGATAGTGGGGATAATGGATCTCTTTTCTACCAGGATTACTCCCTTTAATAATGACTGCAGGATCTGAGCAGGAAAGAAGGCTAGTGGTCTGGGGACCGTTGGTATTAACAGAGCTCTTGAGTTAAGTACTGGCCATTTAGTTGCGGAGAGATAACTAGTGATCTTTGTACCCGTAAAGAAAACATATGAGGTCTGGGTCTCTGATCAAGGGGAGGAAACTGTTGACCTGTCCCATCTCCTTTCTACCTGCTCTTCATGACCTTTTCATGGTCAGCATGAAGATCTGCTGCTTCTTGGTGGAGAGGCTGGAATATGCAAAAGAATTTTAACTTAGTTCTAAGGTTTTGAGGATTCTGTCCCAACTCCACTGTCCCTGGTGTCTCTACTTGTCTCATTCCACCTGTAAGCTGGGTTCTGTGCTCCCTACTTAGAAACCACCCAACCAGGATTCTCTGGACTATGAACTTCATGGTCTTTTCACTCTCTGTTTCACATAAGCTCATGCTTGCCTCTCCCATTTCCAGGTGCACTGCCTCTGCCCTTTTTCTTCTTTTCTCCTGTCTTTTATTATCTTTTATGGCTCTGGCAGCCCCACTTTTTACCTCCCTACCCCACTACCTCATAGAGCATTCACCACCAATCAGTCTTCACCTGATGATGTTACCACACTGCACCCAATCATCAGTCAATCAATAAACATTTAATAAGTACCTAGTATATGCCAGGCACTGTACTAAGTGATGGAGATACAAGAGAGTCCCTACCCTCAAGGAGCTTACAATCTGTAAGGAAGATACAACTTGCAAACAAATACATCAAAGCAAGCAATATATGAGATAAATAGGAAATAATTAAAAGAAGGAAGGCACTGAAATTAAGAGAGGTTGGGGAACCCTTACTGTAGAAGGTGAGATTTTAGTTGGGAATACAGTTCAAAGGTCATACCTACCTTGCTTTGTATATAGAGTACTACATAAATTTATCAGTAATCTATCTCTATACTATACTAAACCTAATGTTGCAGTGGGAATTTTAGTTATTTTCAGATACTCTTAATACATTTGGCAGTTGGGAAGGCAGTGTAAAACAGTGGGTTAGAAAATGGGATCCCCAGGTTCCATTCTAATCTTATAAACTCAGCACATTAGAGCTAGAAACAATCTTAGAGATTCTCTTGGAGATCACCTCATATAATCCCTTTTTTTTTGTATCCAGTTTATGCACTTATAATTTTATTGTGCAATTTACAGAATTTCAGAGTTGTGAAGGACCTCAGAGGCCATTATTCTAACCCAGAGCTAAATAGGAATCTCTCTCAAACTTTTCTGTCAAAGGATCACCCAAGCTTTTGTCTGAAGCCCTTGAGTCAGGGGAACACCATTATGTCCTAAGACAGGTCATTCCACTTCTGAATGGCTTGAATTGTTACGAAGTTTTTTCCCAACAACCAATTGAGATTTCCTTCTTTGGAATCTTTCTTGCCCCTCCCCCCTCATTATTTCTAGTTCTGCCCTCTGGAGAGGAACAAAACAAAATCCTGCTATATGACAGTCTTTCAAATATTTGAAATACATGTCAATTTTGGTTTCAACTAAGGAGTACAAAGCATTCCCATGTCCTGATACATAGAATACTCAAGGTTAATTTGCTTCCAAAGTCTTTATAAAAGAATATACTTAGATGAAAAGAATTTAGTCTCTAGATATTTTTAAGTAGTCGCTGCTGACTTCTGTTTGAACTGGGCAAACCCATCCTAGCCTGGGAGGGTTGTTGCTAAATAGGGAATGTAGACCAAGGATTATTTGTGTTCCTCCCCACTTCCTATAGGGCATCTTATAGGCTCTATTTTTTGTTTCTTTTTCTTTATTTCTACTTTGTCTCTTGGTGATAACATAAGCCTCATGGATCCACAATTTTCATCTCAATGCAAGTGACCATTAGATCTATAGCTACCCCACTCTCTCCTGAACTCTAGTCCTATATTGACAATTGGATGTTCCATAGGCATCTCAAGCCTATTATTTCAAAAATAAGACTCATTGTCTTTTTCTTCAAACCCATCTTTCATCCTTACTTTTTCATTTCTTTTGAGTATACAACCATGTTTCCAGTCATGCAGGTACTCAAACCTGGAATCATCCTTGGCTCTCCATTCTCCTTCACCCCACCTACACATGCAGTTTCAAAGACTTATCTATTCTTCCTCCACAAAAATTTCTGTTATCTGTTCCTCTTTTTTCACTCACAGGGCCACAACTGTAGTTCAGGCCCTTACTATATATCCTCTGCCTAGTAGCCTCTTAATTGTTTTCCCTGTCTCCAGTTTCTCCCCTCTCCAATCTAATTCATTACAAAGGGATATTATTAAAGTATAAGTATGAGCACGCTATTCCCCTGCTAAAGAAACTATAGTAGGGGCCACAAGGTGGCGCAGCAAATAGAGCCCTGGCCCTGGAGTCAGGAGGACCTGAGTTCAAATCTGTACTCAGACACTTAACACCTACTTGCCATGTGACCTTGGGCAAGTCACTTAACCCCAATTGCCTTGCTTTCTCCCCTCTAAAAAGGAAAAAAAAAGTCTAGACATCATCTTTCAAGAAACTATCAAGGAAAACTGCCCTAATATTTGAGAACCAGAAGGTAAAATAGAAAATGAAAGAATACACTGATCACCTCTTGAAAGGGATCCCAAAATGAAAACTACCAGGAATATTATAGACAAATTTCAGAGTTCCCAGGTCTAGGAGAAAATATTGCAAGTAGTCAGAAAGAAACAATTCAAATATCAAGGAGCCACAGTCCAGATAACACAAGATTTAGCAGCTTCTGCATTAAAGTATTGGAGGTCTTGGAATATGATATTCTGGAGGGCAAAGGAGCTAGAATAACAACCAAGAATCACCAATCCAGCAAAACTGAGTATAATCCTTCAAGGGGAAAAAAATAGACCTTCAATGAGATAGAGGATTTTTAAGTATTCTTGATGAAAAGACCAGAACTGAAGAGAAAATTTGACTTTCAAATACAAGACTCAAGAGAAACATGAAAAGGTAAACAGGAAATAGATATTATAAAGGACTAATAAGTTTAAACACTTTACATTCTTACATGGGAAGATAATTTTTGCAACCCATAAGATTTTTCTGATTATTAGGGTAGTTAGAAGGAGCATATATAGACAGAGGACACAAGTGTGAGTTGAATATGAAGAGATATTTAAATAATAAAATTAATGGGTGAGAAAGGAATGTACTGGGAGAAATATAAGGGAAGAGGTAGAAAGGGGCAAATTATCTCATAAATGAACCATGTAAAAACTTTTGCCATGGGGGAGAAGAGGGGATAGGTGAGGAGGAGTGAGTGAGCTTTATTCTCATCAGAATTGTCTCAAAGAGGGAATAACATACACACTCAATTGGATATAGAAATCTATCTTATTTATCCTATAGGAGAGTATGAAGAGAAGGGGATAACAGAAATGTGGGGGATGATTGAAGGGTGGACACATTGGGGGAGGAGGTAGTCATAAGCAAAATACTTTTCAAGAGGAACAGGGTGAAAGGAGAGAGAGAACAGCATAAATGGGGGGGGAGGAATAGGATGGAGGGAAATACAGTAAGTAATAGTAACTGTGAAAAAAGTTTTGAAGCAAGTTTTTCTTATAAAGACCTTATTTCTCAAACATATGCAGAACCAAATTTATAAAAATAAGAGTCATTCTCCAATTGATAAATGATCAAAAGATATGATCAGCTTTCAGATGAAGTAATCAAAGCTATCTATAGTTATATGAAAAAATACTCTATTTATTGAAGAAATGCAAATTGAAACAATTCTGAGTTACTACCTTATACCTATTAGATTGGTTAATTGAAAATAAAAGGCAAATCACAAATATTGGAGGGAATGTGGGAAAAATGAAACCTTAATGCATTGTTGGGGGAGTTGTTAATTGATTCAACCATTATGTAGAGTAATTTGGAACTATGCCCAAAGGGCTATAAAATCATGATACCCTTTGACTTAACAATACCACTACTAGGTCTGTATCCCAAAAGAAATAAAAATCAAAAAGGAAAATGACTTATACATGCAAAAATATTTATAGCAACTCTTTTCTGGGGTTAAAGAATTAGAAGATGAGGGGACAGCCATAAATTGGTAATGGCTGAAAAAGCCGTAGTATATGATTGTGATGAAATATTATTGTACTCTAAGAAATGATGAGGAGTATGCCCTAGACAAACCAGGAAAGACTTGCCTGAGCTGAGGCAAAGCAAAAGGGACTGTATACAAAGCAACAGCAATGTTCTAAGATGCTCAGCCACGAATGACTTAGCTATTCTCAGCAATACGATGATCCAAGACTCCTCGGAAGCACTTCTGATGAAAAATGCTATCCACCCCTAGAGAAAGAACTGTTGGTGCCTGAACACAGATGGAAGCATTCTTTTTTTTTAAACTTTCTTTTTCTTGAGTTTATTTTCTTCTCTCTATATATTTTTTCATAACATGACTATTATGGATATGTTTTTCATGAGTACACATGTATAACCTGTAAGAAATTACTTGCCTTCTCAATGGGGTGGGGAGAGGAAGGAAGGAGAGAATTTGGAACTCTAAGTTTTAAAAATGAATTTTAAAAATTGTTTTTCCATATGACTGGGGAAAAATAAAATACTAAATAAAAGCTTAAAAAAAAAGAACCTGTAGTAGCTCCCTATTACTTCTAGGATAAAAAGTTAAAAGTCTGTCATTTAGCATTTAAGACCTTTGGTGACATCTCCAGCTTATCTTCTTAGATTTATTACATATTACTCCCTTTCATGCACAATATAAATGTTCAATCCAAGTGTTTTATTTATTGTCCTTCACTCATAATATTCCTGTATAATATAATCACCCAGCTTCCTGCATAAGTTTGGACAGTTGTCCCTGACTGGAATTTTCCTTACTACATCTACCTTTTAGAATCACTGATTTTCTTCAAAGTTCAGCTCAGTCACCAAATATAGCCTTTCTTAATCTTGGCGGCCATTTTCTTTCACCCAGTCTCTTTTCCTCCCCAAATTACATTTTGTTTATTTATTATTTAGTTTGCATTTACTTGAACTTGATTATTTTCCCCAAAATAGAACATAGGCTCCTTTAGGACAGAGATATTTTTGTTTTTGTATCACCAGTGTTCAGTTGTTTTAGTGATTTCTGACTCTTTGTGACCCCTTTTGGGGTTTTCTAGGCAAAGATACTAGAATGGTTTGTCATTTCCTTCTCCAGCTCATTTTGCAGATTTGGAAATCAAGGAAAACAAGGTTAAGTGATTTGCCTAGGGTCACACAGCTAGTGAGTGTCTGAGGCTGGATTTGAGCTCAGAAACATGAATCTTTCTGACTCTAGGCACAATACTCTAAATACTGTCACCTAGCTGCCACACTTGCCACATAATATTTATTAAATCCTCATTGACTGATTGATTGAGGGAATTTGACCTGAGTTCAGATCAATCTGGGTAGGATTTGCTGTGTAGACTGTTTATCTACTCTGGGTCAATTATTAGGCATGCATCCAGGCTTGGGCAATTTATGCAGACTAGGAGAGGCTGTAATGGAATCTAGACTAGATTTATTTCCAAAACAATATCCTCAACTACCCCTTTTCTCCCCAGGAGGGCTGGACATCTAGTCAAGAAGATCTGAGGTCAAATGAAGTTGCAGACACTTAATAGCGGTGTGACCTTGAGCAAGTCACTTGACCTCTATCTGCATCAGCCTCATCTCTTAAAATGGGGAATAATATCACCTACCTTTTAGGGTTGTTGTAAGGATAAAATGAGAATATTTGCAAAGCACTTCTTAAATTTTAAAACACTATAGAAATGCTATTTGCTGTAATAATAATAATTGTTACATTAAATATTCTCAGTTTCTTCATGTTATTCTTATATGACATTGATGTGAGACCCCTCACCATCCTGGATCTCCTCTTGTGGATGCTTTCTAGTTTATTAATGCCTTTCTTAAAAATTCTTAACTCAGAACTGAATACAAGAGTCCAGATGGTATCTGACTAGGTCAGAGTACAGTGGAACTTCCTTGTTTCTGCATAACTTTGCATCTCTTAATGCAATCTAAGACAACATTAGCTCAGTTGTCGCATTGGTGTTGAGTCACACTGAGCTTTCAGTTGATCACATTTGTATCTGGGTATATGTTTCATCCTTTAATCAGCATAAACTTTAGGAGTGCAGGTACCCCATTTTATCTAAATTTTTTATCTCCTTCATTTCCTAGCGTAGTGGTCTGTATATAATAGATGTATATAAGAGATGCTTAAAAATGCTTATTGAATTGATGTAAGTTGAATCATCTAGACTGACCTCCTCATTTTATAGTCAGTATACTTTTGGAGAAATTACAAAAACCCAGATCTCTTTCCTTTCTCCACAAAATGGATGTAATAGCACTTAACTTTCAGGAATGGTCTAAGTACTGCTGAGATAACTTTGGTAAAATTCTCTGAAATTCTCAAGTTACTCAATATAATTATAAAACATGAAGCTTTCAAATCGTTTGGTTGAATAAAGGTTATGTTTTTCCATAGGGATAATGGCTAAAGATAGAATTGTTTTCTCCTCCTCCCCTTCCTTCTTCCCTACTCTGGTAATTTGAAGATGAAAGGGCAGGGTATTTTTCATATTTCTTGTAGGTAGACCATACCACTCCAATGTTTTAACCTTCACTGTCATTGTGTAGCTGCCAATGTGTAGTTGCTATGACTCCAGCCAACTTGTCTCAGGTTTGTGCTTACAGGGTTCTTGACACAGAGGGTTTTTATTTTTAATATTTTCTTTAAAATTCAAAGTGCTGAAACTGTTGCTTGATTTAGTTCTACCCTCTTGAGAATTATACAGACTTAGCAAAAGAGAAAATATATGATACACTACCTCCATATCAGACTCCTTTCAGTACAAATAGTTGAAGATCTTTTGATACATAAATTAACACAGGACACAGAACTTCCTAGTGAAGTAAGCAACAAGTTCTATTATGCCCATTTTGTAGAAAAAAATGAAATGAAAAAGGTGCTCTGCTCTCATTTCATCATACCTAGAATTCTGAAATGAGAGAAAATGGAGTGAAATAAATGGTGCCCTATTCTTTGTCTCCTCTTTTTCTATCTATATCCACCCTGCCAATCCAAGTCATATGCCTCCTACCATTCCATCAAGCCATGTGTAATTCTGTAATAGCTGTAGAGGTACAGGATCAGAGCTGAGGGAAGAGGCCCCTCGGATGTATAGTTCAGCCCTCCTTTCTCCCTTGCTATGGTTTAAAAGTTCCCAGGCGTACTAGACAGTTTGTTGAGTCAAATTCTGGGATTGGGTCCTCTGTAGGCAAAGAGTAGATAACTACTGTGCACGAAACTACCAAGGTCCAGTTTCTTCCACTAGTGGTAGATCTGA
Organism: Petaurus breviceps papuanus; assembly: GCF_028583685.1. Lineage (NCBI taxonomy): Eukaryota > Metazoa > Chordata > Mammalia > Diprotodontia > Petauridae > Petaurus > Petaurus breviceps. Next base: position 6,602,905 of record NW_027185867.1, on the reverse strand, counting down.
TCTGAAATTAGCTCCAGGACCAAGACTTTGCCTGAGAACCCTTTAGACTAGATAAGACCTTATCCAGCCACTCTGGACTACAGTTGATTTCCTGCCTTTAGCACAACTGTTCCATTGTAGAGAACATTTCTGGGACTGATCCAGAAATAAATTAACAAGTAAGTAGGGATATAGAACACAAGGATTCTCATCTGGCTCAGTTGTTTTTTTTTTTTCTGTAATATACCCTGGAATCTCTCTACCTGTAACAGAGAATACAACAGTTAAAGTCACATCTGAGTTTGAATCCCGCTTTTGAACGCCAATTTTAACCAGCTACTTAACCTCTTTGATCTTCAGCTTCATCACACATAAAATAAGACTAATAATAAACTACTTATTTCGCAAAGTTGTAGTGAGAAAATCTTGATTTTGTGGTTGTTCAGTTATGTCTGACTCTTTGAATTATTACATAAATGTATTATTATTATCATGTCTAGCTTCTTTATACAAACCACTATGAGTCAATTGCAGAGAAAATTAAAAATTTCAGATCTAGTTCACTATTTATAGGCTATTTTTACTGTATGATCTCTGTTAAAAAATATATGCTTAGAGGTTCAGAGACTGGCTCAAGATTGTGTAATTAGTGGCAGAACTAGACCTAGAACCCAAAGCTACTGATGTCTACTTCAGTTGTACAAAACATCATAGGATTTAGAATTGGAAGGGCCCCCCCCCCCAGTAGTGTAGTATCTTTCACTTTGCAGATGAGGAAATGGAGCTTAGAGATAGGATTGCTTAGGCAGTAAATAGCAAAGTTGGCACCTGAACCCCAATACAATGTCCTTCCCACTATTCCTTCTATTACAGTCATTTAATTATCATTGATGGTGCAGAGATGACCTTTCAACAACAACCACAGCAACAACAGCTAGCATTTATATAGTTTCAACTATGTGCCAGGAACTGTACTAAGTGCTTTAAATATTATCTCATTTGATGGTAATACAACTCTGGGAGATCAGTGCTATTATTACCATCATATTACAGTGGAGGAAACAGAGACAGAGGTTGACTTCCCCAAGGTCAGTGTCTAGTGTCTGTTTTCTTTGTTCTATGGCACTGATGTTTTCCCATGTTTTTCTGAATTCATCATATGGTATGCACATTTTAAAAATTTGCGTCCTTCAAGGGATAGAAATGATCATAAAAGATAAAGGGAACCCACCCTTCATGAGCCCTAGGCACTGCCAGCTGCCATCTCACTGCACCCTGGGGACCATCAATAGTTTCCATCTGCCCTGGAGTTGAATCTTCCTATGTGTATTATTTTTGTCACTTAGAATATGAACCCCTTGAGAGCTGGGACACTCTTGCTTTTTTATCTGGTTGTAAGGTCTGTAGGCTCACTAATAAACTTTTAGTGGAGCTGCAAACTGATTCAGTCATTCTGAAAAAAAAACATTTTGGAATTATATAAAAGAGTCACAAAAGTGTATATGCAATATGATCTGGTGATTTCTCCACTAGGCAGATTCTGTGGTAGTATGATACTACTATAATCTCATTGGGAATCATGTCAGTAGGCCCCACCAAATAGCTGGAAACTCATTACAGAGCTTCTGTTTTCAAAAGCAATTAAACTGGTCTCAAGATTTGTTGAACAAGGGCACTGAGGCTTGAAACATTGTTATAATTTCTCAGTCACCTAACATATAAAAAATATCAGCAGGCAAATATTTAGAGCTTTAACTTTAAGTGTTATTGATGTATTTTTTTATATTATAAACATTTATGTATTATTTCTAGTTTTTGAGAAATCTCTTGGAAACAAGCAAAAAAGTTAAATAAAATTAATAAAACAGTGACTTCATCTGGAAATGCATACAATATTTCACATCTGTAGCAGCCTCCCCTCACTTCTCTATTAAAAAAAAAACTTTACAAGGATCTATTTTCTCTCTTTCCCATTCTCTGCCCCATGGGAGACAAAAGAAAAACAAATGTTTTTTTAATTTAAAAAATTATTTATTTTTAATATTTCTATGCCACAACTTGTTCAATCATTCCCCAATTGTTAAGCATCCTCTCAATTTCCAATTCTTTGCCATCACAAAAGAGCTACTATAAATATTTTTGTATATATGGGTCTTTTTCCTTGGATTTTTTTGGGTACAGACCTAGTAGTGATATTGTTGGATATATATACACACACACATACATATACACACACAGATAATTTTATAGCCCTTTGGGCATAGTTCCAGATTATACTCCAGAATGGCCCTACCAGTTCACTAATCTACCAATCGTTCATTGACATATTTATTTTACCTCATTCCCTCCAGCATTTGTCATTTCTGATAGATGTGAGATATTACATCAGAGTTGTTGTGGCACATGGTTGTGACCTTTCCAACATAATTGATCACACCCATGCCTTCTGTCTATGTAAACTCCTTCTAATCACCCTAATAATGATAAAGCCCTTAGGAGTTGTATGTATCATCTTCCCATATAGGAATGTAAATAGATTAATTCTATTAAGTCCCTTATTGTTATTGTTTATTGTTCACCCTTTTATGCTTCTATTGAATGTGCTGTTTGAATGTTATATTTTCTATTTAGCTTTGGTCTTTTCATCAGGACTACTTTGAAGTCCACTATTTTATTAAATGTCCATTTTCCCTCCAAAGGATTCTATTAAATTTTGCTGAATAGATTATTCTTAGTTGTAATCCTAGTTCCTTTGCCTTCCAGAATATCATATTCCAAGACCTCTTCTCCTTTAATGTGGAAGCTGCTATATATTGTGTTATCCTGACTGTGGCTCCACATATTTGAATGGTGTCTTTCTGACTGCTTGTGATATTTTCTCCTTGACCGAGAGCTCAAGAATTTGGTTATAGAGGGGAGGCAGAGACAAGATGGTGGAGTTAAAGCAGGAACTTGCTTGAGCTCACCCTCTAATACCTTGAGCTCATCCCCCCAATACCAGTAAAAAATGTCTTTAAACAAATTTTAGATCTACAGAACCCACAAAATGACAGAAGGAAACAAATTTCACATTGAAGAGAGCCAGGCAAACTTAAAAGAAGGGTCTATTACACCAAGCTGGGAGTGGAGTGCAGTCCCATGTGGGCCATGCTGGCACAGACCAGCAGCGCAGACTGGGCCAGAGCAGACCTCAGGGGACTGAATCACTGGCAGCTGTGGTGGTTTCCAGACTGCTCGACCCACAAATGCCAAAGACAAAGAAAAAGGTCAGTGGGAAAACTGTTGAACCTGGGTGAGAGAAGAGTGTGGTCTGGCTCCTGCCCCTGGGGCAGCAGAGGTGGTGGTGGTGGCTGCTGCATTAGCAACAGCAACAGCAGCAGTATAAGCAGCAGCTGCTTCCCCAGTTCTAGGCCCACAGATAGTGGGGGGACCAAGTGGCTGATCAGAGGGCAATTGCATAAGTCTCTTTGCTGGCACTGAGGCAGGATTCGCTTGCTTTTCCCTGCTTGGATCTGGGTTGCAGTCTTGGGTGGAGGTCATGGGGTGAGGAGGAGCACTGGCATAGCAGAACCTGTGGCAGCTGTGGAGAGGCAGTCTTCCTCACAATTCTGAAGCAGGTGCCTAGAAGTAGCTTTGTAAACAGCTGCACAAAACCCCTGAAATTTGGGACACAGCACTCTCCACTCTGGAAGCAGAGTTCTACCATGGCAAAGAGCTCAAAAGTCAAGTAATTGGCTGGGAAAGTGAGCAAACAGAGGAAAAGAAATCAATACTATAGAATCCTTCTTTGGTGACAAAGAAGATCAAAACATAGAATCAGAAGAAGACAACAAAGTCAAAACTCCTGCATCAAAGGCCTTCAAGAAAAATATGAACTGGTTGCAGGCCATGGAAGAGAAGTAGAGGAAAAATTGGGAAGAGAAATGAAAGTGATGCAAGAAAATAATGAAAAATGAGTCAACAGGTTGCTAAAGGATACCCCAAAAACTACTGAAGAAAATAACATCTTAAAAAATAGACTAACTCAACTGGCAAAGGAGGTTCGAAAAGCCAATGAGGAGAAGAATTCCTTAAAAAGCAGAATTAGCCAGATGGAAAAGGAAATTCAAAAGCTCACTGAAGAAAATAATTCCCTCAAAATTAGAATGGAGCAAATGGAAGCTATTATGAGACTTTATGAGAAATCAAGATATTATAAAACAGATCCAAAAGAAGGAAAAAATAGAAGACAATGTGAAATATCCTGGAAAATAGATCCAGGAGAGATAATTTAAAAATTATTGAACTACCTGAAAGCCCTGATCAAAAAAGAGCCTAGACATCATCTTTCAAGAAATTATCAAGGAAAACTACCTTGATATTATAGAACCAGAGGGTAAAATAGAAATTGAAAAAATCCTTTTAACCTCTTGAAAAAGATCCCCAAAAGAAAGCTCCTAGGAATATTATAGTCAAATTCCAGAGTTCCCAGGTCAAGGAGAAAATATTATAAGCAGTCAGAAAGAATTTGGTTATAATATTCCTGAGTATTTTCATTTTGGTATCTCTTTCAGGAGGTGATCAGTGACTTCTTTAGATTTCTCTTTCACCTCTTGGATCTAAGGTATCAGGGCTGTTTTCTTGAATAATCTCTTAAAATAGAATGCCTGGGATCTTTTTTTGACCAGGCTCTTCTGACAGTCCAGTAATTCTTAAATTATCTCTCCTTGATCTACTTTCCAGGTCAGTTGTTTTTCCAATGAGATATTCACATTCTTCTATTTTTTCATTCTTTTGACGTTATGTTATTGTTTCTTGATGTTTCATGGATTCATTAGCTTTTCAAATACTAATTTTAAAGGAATTACTTTTTTCCTTCTTTTTCTATTGCTCAATTCTGCTTTTTAAAAAAAAGGAGTTTTTTTCTTCAGAGAATTTTTTTGTGCTTTTTTTTTTTTACCAAGCTATTAATTCTCTTTTCATTATTTTCTTGCATCTTGTCCCCCTTTTTTCTTCTATCATTCTTATCTCTTTCTTTAACTCTTTCAGGAATTCTTATTGGGATTGGGTAGAATCTATATTTTTCTTTAAGGCTTTGCTTATAACTGTTTTTCACATTGTTCTTCTTTTAAGTTTATGTCTTGGTCTTCCCTGCCACTGTAGTAGCTTTTTATGGTCAAATTCTTTTTTTGTTTTCTGCTCATCTTTTCAGCCTTTTTCTTGACTTTGAACTTTATGTTGAAGCTGGGCTCTGCTTAAGGATGGGGAAGGATTGTGGCAAGTTTCGGTCTTTTTCATATGCTGTTTTCAGACCTTATTCTGGGAGTCTGGAAGTTTTCCGTGCTTCCAAAACAGTGTGATCTTGGGATTGGTGTGGTTAGTGCTCTCCTGGCCTGAACTTTCGTCTTTGGGCAGGACAGGCCCCTGCTCCGCTGCATCTGTAAGTGCTAGCACTCCTCTTGACCCTGGAACTGTGATCAGAGCCTCTGCTCCCTTGTGACTGAGCACAAACACTTCTCTCCATCCTGGAACTACAACTCAGAACTGCTTATCTGAAACAGTTGCCAGACAGCACCAGCTATCTCTAGTGCCAGCAAAATCCCCTGTAATCTCTTTTGAAACCAGTCATTCAACCCCTTACCATCTCTGGGTTGAAAGTTCCTGAAGTTACTGCTATTGATGTCAAGACCTCCTCAAATGCCCACTTCTGATACTCCGGCCACACTCTGGGCCCATGCCTACTTCAGTGTTATAGACCTCTCTTGTTGATCTCCTGAGTTGTCTTAGACTGGAAAAATATCTCCCTCTGACCTGTTGTCAGCTCTGCCACAGTAAAATTTGATTTGAAGTATTATTTCAAAGTTGTTTAGAGGGCAATGTTGGGGGAGTTCAGCTAGATTCTTGCCTATATTCTGCCATTGTGGCTCTGCCCAGAAGCTTAAAAAACAAATTTAAAGTGACAGATGTGTACAGTGAAGCAAAACAAATTCTCTTATTGGCTGTATACTATGCCAGTGGTTGGGAACTTTTGATCTCAAGGCCACATGTGGTCATCTAGGTCTTCAAGTGTGGCCCTTTGACTGAATTCAAACTTCAAATCTTTTTATTAAGGGGATTTGTTCTGTAAAATTTGGACTCAGTCAAAAGGTCATACCACAGTCAAAAAAACCTAGAAGGTCACATGTGGCCTCGAGGCCAAAGGTTCCCCACTCATGCATGGTATATACCTATATCTCTACCTAGATGGATATATCTAAAAGTATATCTATATATTTATATTTGTCTATATCTCCATATTTCTATCTATCCCTTGTCCTGTACCTTCTATCCATCACTTCTATGTAACGGATAGCATGTTTTGTCACTGGCCCTCTGGAATTATCAATGATCATTGTACTGGTCAAAGTTTTTATAGTTTTTGGCTTTTTGCATTTAACAGTGTTGTTGCTATTATTATGCACAATGTCCACAGTATAAATTGTTCTTATGAGTCTTTACTTGTTTTGCTCTGCATCAACTAATATATATCTTTTCATGTCTAAAGGAATAAGATCTTGAGGGAGGGATAATTTCACTAATCTAGAAATAGCTGACTCTCATGGTGAGAGAGACTGTATGAAGCAGAGAAAGGACTAAGATAACTTCTTTCCTGAGAAATTAAATGACTACTGGCAAGGAAAAAGTCTTTAGAAAACGTCACAGTGGACAGAGCACCGGACCTGGAGTCAGGAAAAGCTGTGTACACTTCCTGCCTTAGTCACTTAATAGCTGTGTGACCCTGACCAAGTCATTTAACTTGTCTGCCACTGTTTCTTCATATGAAAAATGGAGACAATAATAATACCTACCTCCCAGAGCTGTGATGAGGACACTTTGCAAACCTTAAATCACTATGCAAATGATAATTATTTTTAATTCTTACTTTGTGAAGAGACATTATAAATATTCCTGAGAGACTTGAACGACCGTATTGAGAACTGCTTGTCTAGAATTGAGGAGTTAAGAATCAGTCACATGACAGCATTTTATTTGACTTCTCTTTCTTCTGCTTTTGAAGAGCACAGAGCTGACTCTTCCTTGTGAACTTTATTCACTGATACATTGTAAATAATTCTTTATTTCTTTGTTGTATGCTAGTACAAGAAATTATATGAGCAGTAACACTGCTATTGTTTAAGCCTATGAAATGAAAGGATTTGAGAACAAGAGAAAGAGAAGGGAAAATTTATGGGGAAATAAGCTTTTCTAGTTTATTTATAAACTGTGGTGGAGACTCAGAGCTAACTGATTAATTAATAAGAGAGATTGCACATTTTTATTAACTTGTGGGGGAATATCAGAACACACTCCTTAATTGCTTTAGAACCTTAGGTAGTCAATAATGAAATGAGTAGCAGTTGAAGATTTAGAGATTTCCCTGCTAGCGCTGAGAGGTTGTGACTTGACTTTGGTCACACAGTTTATTTATGTTAGAAGTAGGATTTGAACACTTCACTGCCTCTCATTGCAGATAATCTGTTAAAAACATCTTTCATGCCACTCTTCCCTCCTTCTCTTAGGTTACAGTAGTACCAATAATAAGATCACAGAGTTAAAAGCATATAAATGGTTTTGTAACTCATATATTTCCACATTATTTTCTCTAAAAGATAGTGCTAATTCACAACTCCATCAAAAATGTCACAGCATAGGAGTCTGTATTTTAATGTGTGAATGAGTTGAGACTCTACATTATATGTTCTATACTGATACTTTTTCTAGAGTTGCCAGTCTTGATGGAGATGTTGAATCTCTTTCTATCTTGGGGTTATGTTAAAGTAAGGGTTTCTACCCAACAGACCCCATATCCAGAGTAGGAGTTATTCACCCCTTTGATTCCTCACAGACAAATGGGTGGAGGCTTAAAATTCCTGATTGGGTTAGAGAAAGGAAGATATAGAGGTGAGCCTTCATCTTGACTATACAGAGGTTTGGGTCTTCAGTCATTCATAAGTAAGTGATGAAGGAGAAGAGTCGAGAGAGACATTTTAGGATAAAGAAGAAGTGTGGGGAAGGATGGAGCTCATGGTTATAAAGAAATAGCTTATTATCAAATGAGATCATATATGTAAATTGCTTTACAAACTTTAAAGAGCTATATAATTTCTAGTTATTAGTATTATTTGTAAGCTAAGAAACAGCTTGTTAGGGATATTTCACAAGAATGTAGCCAAATTGGGTTATTATGAACACTATTATGAACACTAACCATTTCTTTTGGATAGAAAAATCAGTTCAGTATGGCTGACCAGGACACAGGATTCAGAGCTATTTTGTGATCACAACCTAAATAATACTCAAGATGTAAATAGGAGTGGGACTTTTGAGGTAGGCCAAAATATACTGGGTTTTTTCCCCCTACACCATGCTTCATTTCTTAGTTTGCATTCTTACACACATACACACACGCACTCACACACTCGCACACCTCCCCCCCCAAACCCAAATCTGAGAAATAAAGTGGTCATAAAGCTACAGTCTTTTTGTCGTTGTTGTTTTTTGGAGGGCAATTGGGGTTAAGTGACTTGCCCAAAGCCACGTGGTTAGTGTGTCAAGCATCTGAGCCGCATTTGAACTCAGGTCCTTCTGACTCCAGGGCCAGTACTCTATTCACTGTGTCACCTAGCTGCCCCAAAGCTACAATCTTTGATGATAATCTTTGATTATCCCTCCCGATCTTAAAAATTAGTTTAACATCGGCAATATTTAACATTGCCTAATGGGAAAATGAAGTGTGTCTCACATCTTCCACTTTTTGGATGGGGTTGTTGCTAAATAATACTAACAGGAAAAGTGAAATACTGAAGTTGAGTGATATGCTCAAGATGGCAAAGCTTGAAACTAAAGTTTATAAGGTCAATAGTTAAATAGATTAACATTTAATTTGCTGATCACATTTGCTTTATTCTTCATATTTGCATTCCCAGGGACAAGTACAGTGCCTACACATAGTGTTGCACTCAACAAATGCTTGTTAATTAATTGATTAACTCACTGAGAGAATCAGAGAATCTCAGGATTGCAGAAAGATACCTGAAAGCTCATCCATTTCAACCCCAGCATCCCCAAATGATGGCTTGGTTTCTTTTGGAATATCTCTAGTCATGGGGAAATCACTGCTTATTGGATATCTTGAATGTCCTGTCAATGTCTCAACATGTCCAAAGCATTATCTTTCTCCTTGAGCCTTCCTTTCTTCTGAATTGCTTCATCACTATCAAGGACACTAATGTCATTTTGATTCTTCAGGTGTGGAACCTTGGTGTTCTTTTGACTCGTCTTTCTCATTCACCCCACATTTCCAAAGAGGGACCAAATCCTGTCACTTGTGCCTTCACGACATCTCTTGTACATTCCCCCTTCTCTCTACTTCCATGGCCACCACTTGGTTCAGGCCCTCATCACTTCACACTTGGAGTATTTCAGTAGCCTTGTGGTTGGTCTCCCTGCCTCAAGTCTCTTTCTGCACCATTCCATCTTCTATTCAGCTGCCAAAGTGATTTTGCTAAACTGGAGGTTTCACCATGTTGTCCTCAAACTCTCCAGGATCAGATATTTGGACTTAAAGCTTTGACTCCTTCCAACTTTTCCTCTTTTCTTGTATTTCAATCCCCCCTGTACTATTTGATCCAACTATGCTGGCCTATTTTCTGCTCCTCAGACATGACACTCAGTTCCCTGTCTCTGTGTTTTCATACTGGCTGTCCTCCATGCCTGAATGTTCTCCTTCACCTCTACATCTTTGAATGTAAATTCCTTGAAGGTTAGGATTGTTTTTGCCTTTCTTTGTATTTCCATCATATAGTACAGTTCCTGGCACAGAGTAATCATTCAGTAAATGTTTGTTGACTGATGAGGTATACTTCATTTTGTAACAGCTATAATTATTAGTCAAATCTTCCTTATGTTGAGTTGAAACCTCCGTATAACACCCATTTATAGATCCTCGTTCTTCTCTCTGGAACAAGTATAAACCCTCTTCCATATCCTATCACTTAAAATATTTGAAGGTAGCTAGAGTGCCAGGCCTGAAGACAGGGAGCCTCATTTTCATAAGATCATATCTGGCCTCGGACACTTACTAGCTGTGTGACCCTGGTAAGTCACTTAACCCTGTTTGCTTTAGTTCCTTGTCTGCAAAATGACCTGGAGAAGGAAATGGCAAACCACTCCAGTATCTTTGCCAGGAAAACCTCAGATAACTTCATAAAGAGTTAGATACTACAGAAATGCTTCAACCACAATCAGTCGTGTCTTCTCCTTAAGTTTTCTTCAGGAAAAACGTTTAGCTATTCCTTATGAGATGTGGTTGCTAGATTCCTTATTAGTTTTTTTTTCCTTCTTATGGACATTGTCCAAGTTGTCAATAACCTTTTCATATGTAATGCTAAGAACTGAACACTCCATATATGGTATCACCAGAGTACAGTGGGACTATTTTCTACCTTACAGTCTAAGATTGTATTTGCATTTTTGTCAGCATCTCACCCTATTGACTTGTGCTGAACCTAAAGTAGACTAAAATCTTTAGAGTGTTTTTTTTTCCACATGAACTTTGACCCTTACTTTGTTTTATGTGCAAAATATGATTTGTATTATTTTACATGAACTCTGTGCTAAGGTATAGTGAAATTTTTGTGTGTGATTATAATACAATAAATATAGAAGAATATTGTTTTTCCTACACATTTCACTCAATTATGTAAGCATGAAACTGTAATCTTCTTTGGAAAATGGACATGGAAAAATCTGCTTGTTACCTAGTCCTATTTTTATCAAGGATACTCCCCAGCACAATATATGCAATTCTTATAAGGAGTTTAAAGAGAAGGAAAAGAAAGTAGGCATGTTATGTCACTGGCTTTTTGGAGGATAATAATACTGCCTGTGGTCTTTTCTATTTTTTGTAATCTTCTGCTCTTTGACTGAGCATTTCTTGATCCCTCAGTTCCTTTAAAATGATATTTTCCCTCACATGGATTTATTATGAAAATATTTGGTCCAGTTCAGTTGCCCTTCCTGATTTCATCTTCTTAAGTTGCATTGCCATTTTTTTTTTTTTGCTTTTTGGAGGGGGGAAGGCAGGGCAATTTGGGGTTAAGTGACTTGCCCAAGGTCACACAGCTAGTAAGTGTTAAGTATGAGGCCGAATTTGAACTCAGGTCTTTCTGACTCCACGGCTGGTGCTCTATTCACTCTGCCACCTAGCCACCCCATGCATTGCCGTTTCTTCAAGTACCATGTAGGTTCTGAAGCGTTAGGTTATGCGTAAGTATGACATGCAGTGTTCAGGATGATGAAAAAATAGATTGCTAGAGAAAAACTGGTGAACCTGTTCAATTAAACATTGATATGTTCATCTTTTGGAAGTTTTATTGATACAGTAAAAAAAACAGCTCTTGGAATGAGAGAGCTGTGTTGGGTCTCATATCCCACTTTCTTTAGATTCTACAAGAGTTTTTACCTCCTCATTTTCTTACATCATTCTCCCTTATAATGCTTTGCAACTGAGCTTGCACTTTAAATCTGTGTTCTTGTATTCCCTATTTTGCAGTTTAACTTGAAGATTGTTTGATGGTTGACCTGATTCCTGAGCTTTTTTGTTTGCTTTTTGGCATTCTTATTATATCAAATATTCATTTTTATTTTTAAAGGGTTTATTGATGGCACTACACTTTACAGTCATTTTTCCCATGTCCCTCTCCCCCCAAACATGTTTTTTGTAACAAAGAAAAACAGTCTATCAAACCCAACAGATACTGCATCTGTTAGTGTATGCTGCATTCAGCAACGATAGCACCTGCCTCCTCCTGAAAAATGAGAAGTTATGTTTCATTATCATGATAATTGTTTTACATTTAAACATATTAGTTAAACTTCCCTAAAAAATAGTAGTGAATGCATATCTTTATGTTTGTAAGGGGAATGGGAACCTTTGTCAAGAAGGGAGAAAGGAAAGGAATAAGCATTTATTAAGCACCTACTCTATGTCCGGTACTATACCATGCATTTTACAAATATTATCTCACTTGATCCTCAAAACAAACTTGCAAAGTAGATGTTATTATTATCTCTATTTTACATTTGAGGAAACCAAGGCAGACAGAATAAGTGACTTGCCCAAGGTTACATAGCTAGGGAGTGTCTAATACCATATTTGAATGCATCTCTTCTGACATGAGGGCCAGATCTCCATCTACTGGTCAATCTAGCTGCTCTAGTGGTGTGTGTTTCTAGTGATTTCTGGAGTCTTATTGAAGTTTCAAGGTTGTTTGCATAAACTAGGTGCTATTTACAGATTGAAGGACACATGGAAAGAGGTACAAATATTTATCTTCACTCTAAGAGAGATTTAATAGTAGGTACCAAACAAGTGAGGGGATGGTTGACTCTGAGGAAGAAAAGAGGTGAACAAAATTAATTAGCCCTAACTTATCTAGGACTGAGGCAAGATGAATACATTGCTTGATTTCCCTTGTAAACTATCTTGCTATTCTATCTGAATTAAATACTTTGCCATTGTTTTTATGGTTCCTGTCTGATCAGTTGATAGAGAATGCACTTGATAAGGGCTTAAACTAAATATTATTCAAATAACTATGTGGTTCCAGATTTGACTGGAATACTATTTATGCTTTTATACATTTCCCATTGGAGATTTACCCATTGAACTGAGCTGGATTATTCACAACTAAATTCTGTCTAGTGTGAAGAAGGAATTTTTAAAAAAAGTTTTTCCTGGAGGCAATTGGGGTTAAGTGACTTGCCCAGGGTCTGAGGTCAGATTTGAACTCAGCTCCTCCTGACTCCAGGGCTAGTGCTCTATTTACTGTACCACCTAGCTGCCCTGCAGAAGGAATTTCTTTTTAAGAAAATTATTTATTTTTAGTTTTCAACATTCACTTCCATAAGTTTTAAATTTTCTCCTCCTCCCTCCCCTTCTATCTCCCCAAGACAGCATGTAATCTGATATAGGCTCTACATATACATTCCTATTAAATATATTTTCACATTAGTCATTTTGTATAGAAGAATTGGAATGAATGGGAGGAACTACGAGACAGAAAAAAACAAAACAAAACAATCTGCTTTGCTCTCTATTCAGACTCCATAGTTCTTTCTTTGGATGTGGATGACATTTTCCATCATGAGTTCTTTGGAATTGTTTTAGGTTCTTGCATTGCTGAGAAGGGCTAAGTCTATCAAAGTCAGTCATCACACACTGTGATTGTTACCATGTATAATATTCTCCTGGTTCTGTTCACTTCACTCAGCATCAGTTCATATAAGTCTTTCCAGGTTTTTCTGAAGTCTACCTGTTCATCATTTCTTATAGTGCAATAGTACTATTACATCCATATACCACAATTTGTTCAGCCATTCCCCAATTGATGTGCATCCCAAGAAGGGATTTATTTTCTCTTTAATAGATCCCAGTACAGGAAACATTTCTTATAATACAGTCCACATATAACTACTATCTATTTCATTGACTCAATTTCTCTCAATTTTGTTCTTGCATTTGGGACCAGCAAATATCTAGACTAAAATATTTGGCATAGCTAACAGGATTTGGTGAGATTGACAATGAGATTTTTGCTTGCCATGTTGAAATAATGATAGGTTACCAGACACTTATTAAATAGCATAGAAAGTGTTAAGAATGTGGGATAAATTCCACCAGTAGGATAAGTTTAGAGTCCCTGAAGAGCTAGAGAAGTTAACCTCCTGGGTCCAGTGGGAGGGGGAATAAGTAGATGAAAACATTGTATGCTTCACTGTTTCCTGGCTGTTGTTAATTGTTATTGAAAAGCTGACTGCTGAATCAATTGGAGTGAGACTGAAAGAGACCTAGATAGCGAGGCATGTGCCAAAGGCAGAGTATCAATTGGTGGGAGTTAGAAATGAGATAGAGGATGTTGTGAGTAGCATTGTATTCTGACCTCGATTTAACTTTATTGGTCCAGGTAATTAGAGCTATGAGAGATGAAGATTGAGAGGAATCCATGACTAGAGCGTGTATGGGTCCCCTTGTGCTACCTCTTCCCATTAATCTTGACTCTATTACACTCTGGTCAGGACTGAAAACCAAAGGGTATAGTTATAGGGTGAGTTTCCTCAATATTAAACAGACCCAACAGGTGTTGATGTCCCTGATAGCCCTACCTAAAAGAATAAGGAGATAGGAAGCCTTGCCTAGATGGAAGTTATAGATCTAGCCATCAAAACATGCAATAGACAGGAGGGAGGTTGACAGTTAGTAGGCGACAGTTTAGCACCCTGGTTAGGAAATATCAGGAGAAGAAGAAAGGGTCAGTAGGACCTTTGGTACCCAGACATTTCCCTCCTCTGTCAAATTCCTTTATAATCTGATTTTATGAAATTTAAAACCTTTCAGGGTGGGTTCAAGCTACTCAAACCCATTTAGTTTTTACCATTGGACCAGATAGGGGTGAAAACCTATTGAGTAGGACTTTTTGGGGTAGACACAGAAAGAAAAGTGACCTTACTTGGGTTAGATATGGAACCCTTAAGGAGGTAAAAGGTTTTGAGGAATCACGATATAGGGGTAAAACTACTTTTTGGACAAAGGTGGGAGGACAGGCTGTACAAGCCTTCATCATAAACATAAATTATACTGAATATACAGTGGAGATAGATTTGATGAGTTTGGAGTGGTACTGGTTGGGACTGTTAGTTGCTAGCCAGGCTTATGACAGCATGATGCATGACAATGTCTTAGATATTCCTAAGGGTGACTTTTCACATTAAAAGCTTACTCCATCTATTCAATTTGAAGATTCAGACACTTTTTATCTCTCTGGTGTTTGGTTTGCATATGGCTTCATATGCATATGGTTTGCATATGGCTGTGTTGAACTAGCACTTTTTTCTTCAGCATGCTCAGTCGGGTTTAGGGGGGTTCCTAGGACTTAGGAACAGGGTAGTCTTCTTCTTGGGCTGGGATTTGACCCCCCTCCCACCAATGACCTATGGAACTGTGCTACACAAAAGAAACAAATGGGTCGTCATTTTCATGGACTCTTGGGTGGTTGTTGTGTCCCCATCATATGGTTGGGAGCTTGGAAGTTCAATGACTAGACCACCGAGGGGGCCCTTCTGTTTGGAGCAGAATTAACAATAGAATTTTTCTAATCTTGCTCACCTCCTGTATTCTATGAGTCACATCAGTGTTCATCAACCCGTGGTTCTACCTCAGCTGAATGGAATAACATTGTGGAAGGACCCTTTCCTTATGACCTTCCTGCCTTCAATTTCTTTAAATAAGACAAACTTCTCTTTGTCTTTTTAAGCCCAGTGCAATTACCTACACTAGCATTCTATCTAATTGTTCTTCCTCTCCTTCCCTTCGTGGAACTGGTCAGCATCTGCTACTTTTTGTGACTTAGGGGGATGAGTGTTTGTGGAGAATATTGCAGCCCTGGGGAGTCCTTACCCTAGGATTAGGCCTTGGTCAGGATTTAGGACCTTTTCATCCTACCTAACTCCGTCTCCAGTCTTCTTTTTCTTCTTTATTTCCCCCTTGGCTGTGCAGAGATAGTGTCTTTTGTAGGATAGAAGGTGAGCTGAGTTGTTTGTGCAAAGTTACTACAGCTGAGAGGGTGAGGTGGGGGGTGATCTTACAGAAGGGATGTACCCTGAACGAGTCTGAAAGTTGGCTTGTACATCTCAAGTAGATGTATGAAGGCTGGTGGGGGAAAGGACACTGACTGAACACTTCAAGTATTAGGCTTCTGGGAGGGAGCCTTGTGGGAAGGGAGGGAGTATTGTGGGAAGATGGTAGAATAAGTCAGGAAATTACCTGACTCTCCCAAATTCCTTTCCACCAAATAATTTGAAAAAATGCCTCAGAGTAAATATTAGAGTGGCAGAAATAGTTGAAAGTCGGAATGAAGCAGTTGTCCAGCCTAAGACAACTTGGAAGGACATTAGGAAAGATATGACTTCTTGGCATGGTAGTCTGGCCTGAGTGATACAAATGAGTCAACAAAGAGCAAGCCATGGGACATCAGAGTTGGTGGCAGCCTTGGCTTTGGGAACTTTTGCCCCACTGACCATGTGGGGGTTGGGTGGTTGATCAGGGGAAGATTGTGGACCAATGTATGCTGGTGAGGAGGAATGAGCACAGGCTGGGTGAGTGCAGCTATACAGGGGTGGGGCCCCTGCTGGTTATGGTTGCTGGCCGGAGAACAGAGTCCCTTGTTTGACTTCTGGGGCAGAGGGGAAA
Source organism: Petaurus breviceps papuanus (assembly GCF_028583685.1). Taxonomy (NCBI): domain Eukaryota; kingdom Metazoa; phylum Chordata; class Mammalia; order Diprotodontia; family Petauridae; genus Petaurus; species Petaurus breviceps. Next base: position 6,586,659 of record NW_027185867.1, on the reverse strand, counting down.
GCTGACACCTGTAGCCTCCTGAGGGGCCATAGGAAGCAAGAACTTTTGTGGTGACAATGGTGCTGGGGGCCCTGGTCCTGGCTCATGAGTGGAAAGGAGCACCTGAGTGTGCTCATACACCAAGGTGTGAACCCAAGGAGCAGTGACCACACCTGGTCTCGGATTAGAGCCATTGAAAGAACCCCAAAGTCAAAGACCCCCAGATAGAGCTCAGAAAACAAGAGCGAAAAACCTGAAGCCTGAGACATTATTCCCAACACTTTGGGAGCAAAACCCAACCCTAATATAAAGTTAACAGGCAAGAAATAGGCCACTTAAAAAACAACAGAGAAAGAACCTAACCAGAGATAGCTGCTATGGTGATAGAGGTCAGGATTCAAACTCAGAAGACAATAAAGTCAAAACAACTACTGGTAAAGCTTCAAAGAAAAAATGTAAAATTGTCATAAACCCAGTTCTTGGGAAGCTTAAAAAGGACTTTAAAAATCAGCGAGGCTGAGGAAAAATTGGGAAAAGAAATGAATAATTCAAGGAAATAAAGAAAATTATGAAAAAAAGTCCACCAATTGGACAAAAGAGATCCAAAAACTTACTGAAGAAAATGACTCACTAAACATTAGAATTGGGCAAGGGGAAGTTAATGGTCTATTAAGACATCAAAAAATAAAAAAACAAAATAAAAACAATGAAAACAATAGAAGAGAACATCTTATTAGAAAAACAATTGACCTGGAAAACAGATTGAGGAGAGATAATATAAGAATTGTTGGACTACCTGAAAGTTATGACTTAAAAAGGAGTCTAAAAACTATACTTCAAGAAATCATAAAGGAAGTTTGAAGTTTTAGAATTAGAGGGTAAAACAAAAAAATTTTAAATCCACTAATCACCACCTGACACAGCAACCATATCTGATGGTGTACATTGTACTGTCTGTAGTCTCCATCCCTTTATTGAGAAAGAGATGGTATATTTCCTTACCAGTTCTCTAGGACAGAGAACACAATTCCCCCCTCTTTTTGGTAATCTCATCAATCATTTGTACTATCATAGTCATATTTATTATTCTCTTGGGTCTGTTTCACTTTATACAAGTCCTCCCATGTTTCTCTTAATTTCTCATATTTGTTCTTTGTTAGGCACAAGAAGGGTCCATTAAATTCATATACTATAATTTATTTAACCTTTCTCTAATTTATAGCCACCTATTTTTCCATTATGAAATAGCTGGCATTTTAATAGTTCTTTAAGATTAAGAGAACATTAGCTTATTTTACAGAACACTTATCTTACATCAACTTAGTTAAACCTCACAATAATTCTTTGAGGTGGATGCTGTTATTAGCTCCATTTTATCTGAGAGGAAACTGAGGTTCACAGTGATTAAGTGACTTATCTATTCATTGTCACATATATTTTAGAGGCAGGACTTGAAGCCTTGTCTTTCTGACTCCAAGTCTAGCACTCTAACATTCCAGGAAGCCTCTCCAAAGATGGTCAGGGCTTCCCTATCTTAAAAATAAATCCCTTTGATAGCTCCTCAAACTACTGTCCCAACTTTCTTCTTTATTCTCTGGCTCAACAATCAAAAAGATCAGTCCACGTTAAAAGAATAATCTATACTCACCTACACTACCATCCACTCACACCTCACAATTTGGCATCTGGTGTCAGAACTCAGATGAAACTGTTCTTTCAAAGGTAACAAATGACCTTTTAATTGGCAAAGTCAACTGCATTTTTTAAAAGTCTTTATCCTCCTTGATTTTTACTGTATGTGCAAGTTCTACCACCATGCCCACAACTCTGTTCTTTATACTGCATTCTCTCCTATCTCTCTAATACTTTTACTGACTTTTCTTTCACCCTAAATGTAGTCATTCCCCAAGGGTTTTCCTTGATTTTCTTCTCTTCTAACAACAGCCTAATATTATATTACAGTAATACAATTTTATGAAAATATTTATTATTATTATTGTTTAGCATCCTTTCTAACATACTGTGGCAACGCGAACAGCTGCTTCATGGTAATGGGAATTTGAAGATCTTCCCTGTCCCTTAATAGGCCTAAGGGAATTTGAAGATCTTACCTGCCCCTTAATAGGCCAAATGTAATCACATGGAGTATGTGGTGGGAGGAGTTTGTTGAATAGGTGGAGCAGGAAATGAGTCAAAGCAGTTAGTGTGGAGGGAGAGAGAGGATGCAGGCAAGGAGATAGCTAGGATTTTGAGTGTTTGTTTGTGGGAAGGCTTTCAGATGGCATTGCCCTCTACAGTGTTATTGTGTATAGATTTCTTTTTTGCTGTGATGGATTTGGCTGTCTGGTGCTGAGATTTGGCTTTCTGGTATATGAATAAATGTTTTGCTTCTGTCTTCTTTATGGAAAGTCTGTTATATCTTGCTATTAAAAACTACAGAAGCATATTCATAGTCACCATCCATGCTGTGAATATTGCCTTGATGATACATCTTTTTCCTCCAGCACCCTAAATATAGACATTCCCCAAGGGTTTTCCTTGATTTTCTTCTCTTCCAACAACAACAGCATAACATTATATTACAGTAATAAAATTTTATGATAATATTTATTATTATTGTCATTTAGCATCCTTTCAAGCATACTCCTGCAAATAGAACAGCTGCTACCTTGGGTTCTAGGGCACTTTGTGGGAAACTACTCCCGAAACTATAGTTCACAAGCTGTCATTGGTGCACTTCCTATTAATATCCAGGCAACAGATAATTAACTAAAAGTATTTACTAAGAAAGCATAGTAAAATAATATTAGCTACAAAACATCTCCCCACCCCATGAACTTGGGGTATATTATCCCACAAATACAAATATCATCCATGAGAAGAATAGGCTCAAATTTAGAACATGACAGTAGTGAGAGACATATATAAGACATACGTGTAGCAAGGTCAACTCACAACTCTTGGTACTGCAGGGACTGCTGGGACTGCAAGTCATTTTCCCTGAGCTCCCTTGGATATAACAGCTCTGTTGGACTGGTTGTTTAGCTAGGTTCTTAGGGTCTGCTCCTCTTTATACAAACTCTCTTCTTCCGGGGGTTTTATTTCTCTAAGTTATTTTTTCTCTTGAATGACTATCTTTATCTATTTTTGCCTGTTTCTGCCTCAGTTGTGCCATGAACTCTATCAAACTGCTAGATAGGGTATTTCCTTCTGGGTAAAGTCTCTATAAGACATTGTGGCTGATAGTGAGGAGGGGAAGAAGAGTGAAATTCCTTTCTTTCCTCCCCCGCAGGGTCTCCTTCACAAGTTCCTCCCCCGCCCCCCTAACTGAACTCCTGTCCTTAGGGATTTGCTATGTAAGTACAGCAAAGGCATATTAAACTTTTGCTTGTCTGATGACATTGCTTCCTTTAATTTCATCAGAGAAATTTCGTTTTTATATCACAAAGGGTTCAGGGCATAGATACACCTTTACCATTAAATGCTTCATCAATTTCTTGTGATTACATTCTGGGCCTTCTGGGATGAAGGAGGGGATAGTTTAAAGATAAAGTCCCCTACAACGATAGCTCACATTTATGCAACATTTTAAGCTTTACAAAGTACCTTCCTCATAAAAATCTCATGAACAAGGTATGCTATTGATTATCCTCATTTTGGAGATATGAAAACGGAAGCATGCAAAGACAGACTGTATGGTGCCAAAGTGGATGCTTTCTTTGAGTACAGACTACTCAATCTTTTGAGTTTCATAATAGTGGTTGGAAGGAAAGGCATGGAACAATAGCAGCTTGAGGGAGTAATGGAATTTGGAATAGATATTGTGCACCAGAACTATTGTTAGTTCTGTATCTTTCCATCTTTTCATGTTGTATTTTTTTCTTCTCTTTGCTCCCACCTCCCTCTTTACAATGAGAAGGTGGTAGAAGAAAGGGTGTTTATTTGACTGTTGTGATCATATACAAGTGAAGGGGTCTGTTTTCTCCCTGTTGGAGTTCTTCTTCTTTGCTTGCCTCTAATTCTACCAGGTTTTTACTCTTCTTTTCTTTCTAATGTTCCCTTGACTTACCTCCCTCCAACTTTGGAGTTTATTTGTTTTGTGACTATTTCCTCCCTCATCCTTCCCTCCCTTTTAGACTCCTCCATTTTATAGTTGAATTCATTTCAATACAAAACCCCCTTTGTGTGTGATGTATGGGTTAATAGGGTAGGGAGGGGATATGTCTAATTGTGTTTTCTCTTTCTTTATCCAACTCAGGTAAAAGTGAGGCTGATGGGATGTCCATTTCCTCTACCCCTTCCTCTAAGCATCACATACTGTTCATTTTTGTTTTATTTTTTATTTTAAACTTAAATACAAAATATGAAAAGAAAAAATATTGCTATGTGTACAGCAGAGCATTAGAGGGTTCAACATAAAGCAATACATTTCTATTTCAAGAAAACCTGTATAATAAATACTATGCATTATTTTAAAAGCTATCTTTTCTTTGCCTCCTTGTATATGTTCTTTTGTCCTCTGTTGTGTACTTTTACTTTTTTTTCCACCTCCCCCCCAGAAGGCTATAATTATTTGTGTGTATGTATATGCACACACATATGTATATATACATACATATGTATATATACATACATATGTATATACACATAGACACACATATACACACATACACTCAAACACATAAGTAAGAGCACATCATGCTTATTTCCACTTGTCATCTATTTCTCTTATTAATCCAAGTCTTTCCATGTTTTTCTAAGTCTACCAGCTCATCATTTCCTACACCACAACAATATTCTGACCCAATCATATTCTCTCTGGAAGATTGTCTATGAAAGTTTTTCCCCCAAATTTTTCTGCATTTCTTTTATTCTTGACTACATAGATTTTATTTATACAGGAAAATTTTAATTTAAAATAATCAAAATTATCCATTTTATGCTGCAACACTGCTCATATATATGTGCATATATATGTATATATATGGTTATATAATATGGTTTAAAGTCTGATGCTACTGAATCTAGTTCCTTCACATCTTCCCCCCCTGGTTTCCTTGAAATTCCTGACCCTCTGCTCTTCCAAGTGAGTCATTTTTTTTTCTGACTCAGTAAGAAAATTTTTTTAGTAATTTAATTGGAATGGCATTAAATAAATAGATTTTAAAAATTGTCACTTTTATTATATTAGCTTTACCTACCCATGTACAATAAATATTACTTCAATTATTTAGATCTAACTTTGTATGAAAGATATTTTATGTTTCTGTTCTTTAGTTCCTGTGTCTGTTTTGGCAGGTATGCTTTCATAGTTTTTAAAATACTGTCTAGTCATTTTTTGCATGTATATTATGCAATAGTAATTTTCCTTCCCTTTATGGTCCTCTGTTTCTCCCATTTTGTCTTTTTCCAAAACTATTAAAAAGATAAAGCCATCCACAGATGTTCTGCCATTTTACCCTTTCTTTATGACCCTTAAAAATATTAGTACGCTGAGTGCTCATTTGTTTCTTAGCACCCATTAACATGTAAACAATTCATCTTCACATCTTTTTTCTCAATTAAAAAATATATGCACCATTCTGTTTCTCTTGGCATTTATATTTTCATTTTGTAATGTCTACTCAGATTTGACCTTTTCATCAGGAATGTTTCGAAATCCATCTCCCCATTTTTGGATTATACTTAGTTTTGCTGGTGAAGTTGTAAATCTTGGTTGTAAATTTTTATCTCTTGCCTTTTGGCATATGACATCCCAAGCTCTCCTTTTCTTTATGTGGTGACTGTCAAGTTTTATGGAATCTTTATCATTGTTCCTTGGTATTTTAACTTCTTTTTGGCTTCCTGAAATATTTTTTCTTTGACTTAGAAGTTCTATACTTTGGCTCCTGTGAGTTATTTTGGGGTTTCTTTCAGGAGGTGACCAGTATTCTTTTTATTTTCACTTTGCTCTCTGCTTCTAAGAATTTGGGGCAGTTTTAATTGAAAATTTCCTAAAATATGGTACCCAAACTTTTTTATGACTATATTTTCAGATAATCTGATAATTATTAGGTTGCTTCTTGACCTGCCTTCCAGGTCAGTTGTTTTCAAGATTATATTTCTTAGATTTTCTTCTAGTTTTCAATTTTTGGTTTTGTTTTCATATTTCTTTTTGCCTAATTGAGTTGTTGTTTTCTGGCTCACTCAAATTTTCAGAGCATTCAGTGCTTGGGTGAGTTTTCAGAGCATTAACCTTCTTGTCATTCTTTCCTCCCTAGACTGTCCATTCTGTATTCCTTATTTCATTTCCTCCAACTACTTCTGCGGTCCCTGTGGCCAGAACATTTTTTTCCTCCAACACTTTACCTGAAATTATTCTAGGGTAGAATCTCAAATATTTCCTCATATTGTTTAGAGTTTTTTTTTATTTATTTAAGGTGGGGGGAGGGGAGTTGTGCTTGTAATTGAATAATGTAGCCAGGGCCTGTATGATCCTGAGGTAGTCAGCCAAACTAGGATCCTCCTTCAAAGGATTCTGGGAAGACTCCAGAACTGGACTTTACATAGGCCTCTCTTGATACAGGGTTCTAAAACTTCATCCCATTATAAGTTATTTTCAGGGTCATTCCCCCTTCTGCATGGTTCAGGGGCTACTACCACGTTGGATCTCCTTGACAGGCCTCAGGAACCAATTCTTCCCAGTACCCATCTCCCTCAGCTGGGCTTGGGTCTCTTATGTAACATTAGACCCCACTGGATCCACCTATAGGTGCTTTCTGCCCTTGGCTAGAGATAGAATAGGGGACCACTAGGCTTGGGCTTCCCCAGATTCCACCTGGATCAGAGTGCTACAATGGATTCACCCAGATTGACCTGAGGATACTCCCCTAGACCTGGGCTTGCGGAAGATTTGGGCTGGGCTGAGCTTTGGTAATAGTCTTTCTAATTATCAAGAAACACTAACTAACAAAGTCTCTCTAACTATCTAAGACCTCAGGGAAGATCCCAGAGCTAGGCTGAGTTCCAGCACAGAGGAGTGCTGGAACAGCTCTGAAGGCTCCAAGAGTTTCTTGTGCTCTGTTCTCAGCTCTTTGCCTTTCACCTGTACTGTCCTGCCTATCCCAGAATCTCCTGGACCCTCCAGGGGTCCCCCTGAAGATTCCTGGGTTGGGTGTAGGGTGGAACAGGTTAGAGGTGATTCTATCTATTTGGAGAATTCTGCATCTCGACCCAATGAAGTGTCTATAGACCACTGGGGATCCTCAGCTATCAAAGAGATTAAGTGACTTGCTCATAGTCACATGGCAGAAGAAGGCAAGAACCTCAGTTTTATTTTTAAATCCTGAGCCTCTCCATGACACCATACCAATTATATTTATTTTCATCATATTTATATTTGTCTGCTTATAGTCAATGATTCCCCTGGGTAGTAGAAAAAAATGTTGGACCTGGAATCAGGATTATATTTGCAAATTAAAATGTGTTGCAAACATTAAAGTGTTATATAAATGTCACTTAGATAACTCCCATTTTAAAATATTTTGTCCCAGCCTTTCTTCTGAGTTTCAGTTGCATGTTTGCAACTGCCTACTGGATAGCTTCACCTAAACATGCTGCTCTCTTGCAAATTCTAGATGTCTCAAGACAAACTCATCATCTGCCCCCTCTAAAACTACCTCAAGACCTTCTCTCTTTCTGTTAATGGCATCATTGTCTTTATTAGGCAGACTGATAATTTAAATGTCATTTTGGACTTTTCCCTCATCCATCATATGTTACCTTCCCCTGCCTGGGCTAACCCAGGTTGAGGGTAACCAGTTGGCCTCAGACCTGTCAGTGAGTTAGAGGGGATGAGTTCCAATGGGCATAAATGCAGCTGAAGCAGGCACTGTGGAATACTTAGAGCTCAGACATCAAAGGTGCTAAGGTCATCCATTGCACCCCAGGCCATCACCAGTCATCTTGACTTTTGTCCTGCCATTGGACTGGAATGACTCTGAAAGAGAGTGAGGCTGATGATTTTATGCAACTCTGCCTCACTTTAAATCCAATCCATGTTTAAGTCAAGACATCATTCTGTGATGTCATCAGTCCTCTTTAAAAACAAAAGATGAATAAGTACCTAGAGCACGGTAAGGATTTAATAAATGCTTATTGACTGACTAGTCAGTTGCCAAGTGTATTTATTTCTTTTATGAAATATCTCTTGAATCAGTCTCCTTTTTTTCTACTCTTACTCAATCAACTTCAATTACAATAACACAGCACTTCTCCTTTGAATTATTGCAATAGTTGTGATTATTGTTATATTGTATGCTACTGATCTTTCTACCTCCAGTTTTTTTCTCAACTTTAATTAACCCTAGACACATCTGACAGTTATATTATAGGATTATAGATTTAGAGATAGAAGGGAGGGGCGGCTACGTGGTGCAGTGAAGAGAGCACTGACCTGGGATTCAGAAGGACCTGAGTTCAAATGTGACCTCAGACACTTAACACTTACTAGCCATGTGACCTTGGGCAAGTCACTTAACTCCAATTGCCCTTCCTTCCCTACTCCAAAAAGGAAAAAAAGAGATGGAGGGGACTTCAGATATCTCGAAGTCGAGAAAAGTGAGGTTTATAATCTTTAAGTGACCAGCCCAAGTTTACACAAATAATAAGTAGCAGAGCCAGTTTTAAAACCTAGGACCACTGATTCTAAAGCCCACTAGTACTCTTTCTAGTATATCATACTGACTTTTAATGAAGTGAGGTGATTACATGAATACTCAAATGAACCTCATTGCTTTGGAAGACCCCTGTAATAACACAGATCATGGCCCATTTATTTTGACCATTCTATGCAACTCTAACTTTCTCCCCTAAGTTCACTATAGGAGCTTCACCAAATGTGCTCAAGTCCTTCCTCATCGTCCTGGCATTGTGAGGATACCAGTGCAAAGTTTCAGCTGTCTATCCCTTGGCATGACCTGCTCATCTTTCTTCCTGTCACACAATTCCTTGATATCTTTTTTCCCCTATTTTTCTTCAAAGTTCTTCTTTACTTATATGTTATACTCTTATATGTTACTCTGTATTATGTGTTATACTATTTGCATTCATCTTGGACCTCTTAGTTGCCCTCTGGGTTAAACTCATGATTTGTTGGTGTGTCACAGTATTCCATGTTTCACTAACATATCACAGCATCAGGAGGATATTAGGAATGAAAAGATGGCATTTGTTTTCATGGAAAGTTTGAGGTCAATAAATGAGCTATGCCATTTTGTCAAAAGTCCTCTTCCTTTTTAACTCTTGTTCATTTGTATTTTCACTTCCAGATATAAATATTATTGGGCAAACTTTATAGATGTCCATATAATTGCATGTAGAAATATGACCAATAGACATATATTATTCCTTTGGTCTTCTTATTGTAGACAGGCCAACACCTTTGAGGAATGCCAGGAAAATCTATGACAATTCTATGACTTGATGCAATTAGTGTGTCATCCACAAAGAGGAGCGTCTGGGGATCTTCATCATCCACTGGGAATCCATTTTCAATCCGAACTATGTGCTGAATCTCTTCCATTTCAGTAGTGAATATTTTTGACCAGCATACATCTCCCTGTTTTAGGCCTTGCTTAATGTCTATTATCAGAGGGTGGCTGAACAGGCTCATTACTATTATTAAATTTCCCTAGGAATCTTGCATAATTCTGACATTTGGATGGGAGAAGTCATGTCACCAAAAAGTGGCATTTTGTTCTATCAAATCATATGCTTTATTCAAATCAACACACAGTACAATGGGATCTTATAATTTCTCTGTTTTTGAGTTAATGGTGAAATGATAAAGATGTACTCCATTTTTGAAAATCTCTTGGGAAAGCCTACCTCTTCTCTAATAGTACTCTACTTTTGATTTGCTTATGTAGGATTCATAAATATTTCATATAGATATCAGAGTAAGCTAGTATTTATTGATGTTCTCTCAGTCATCTTTTTTGGGAATTAACAAGGTCCAAAATCTTTTCAATGCCTTTAGTATCTTAACTTCCTTCAGATACCTCGTACATCAGTTCCTCAAAGCCATTGAAATGATCTTGTTTCCACTGCAAATCTCATCTCTACTCTTGATCTAATCCTGCTATTCTTTTTGGTGACATTTCTGCCTTCTTTTTAAGTACATCTAGGGCCGTGATGTTAGGGGCTAAGTGTGGATATTCCACTCACTGTCTTTGATGGAGAAAAGTTTGTTCGAATCATTTTTGAAGATCATTTCACTTTTTCTTCTGTTTGTAATCTTCCTTCCATTTTTATCATTGAATAATCTTAAGATGACCTTCTCAAACTATCTTTAAGATGACTTTGTCCTTCATTGCTTCTCTCTGCCTTATGTATCCATACCTCTCATTACCATTCACCTTCTCCTCCATTAGAATATGAGCTCCTTGAGGGCAATGAATGTTTTTGCTTTTTCTTTGTACAGAATTTAGCACAGTGCATGGCACATACATAGTCAGTATTTAATATTTATTAATTTAGCGATTAACAATCCTTTTTCATAAGATTTTACAAATAAGTGTATATTCAAAAATTGGTGTTATCTTTGGCATTAATTTCTCTGTCAAGCAAGTCATGTGTCTGCTCACTAAAGTGCTTTCTGTGCTCTTCCCATCTACTTGTTATGGTAATTAATTTATGTTAGTTAAGCTTTTGGATAAAATGATTATAGTTGGTATAGATATCATTTCTGTTTTCCATTTCTCAGTTTTGGTTTTTAATTATTTATTGAAATAGTTCAGCTGTTTTAATTGTACAACATATTTTTCTTCATTTTAATTTAATTTTACTAATTCTAGTTTTAGCTCTGAAGCATTAAGGCTCTGATGTTATAGTTAACTCAGAAAGAACTCACATCAAGAATAAGTCTCTTGTTTATTCAAATGTAACCTATTTTGTTCTTTTGTTATTATGAGAGGAAAATCCACAAACAGTAAGAGGGAGTACAATGTACAGTGGAAACAGTCCTGGGTCTAGAGTTAGATGACCTTTGTTCAAATCCTGCCTTTGATGTTTACTGCCTGTGAAGCACTGGGGCAGGGAGACAGAATCAGTAAAGTCTACATGACTCCAGACTTGGAAGAGGCCTGAGAAACCCTCTGGTCTAACCTCTTCCTCTTACAGTTGAGGAAACAGAGACAGAAAGAAACTAGGTAACTAGCTTAAGGTCACATAGGTAACAAGGACCAGAGGCAGGAGATTTAAACTGAGCCCCCTGATCCAGAGCCAATGTTCTTTCTACTGTGGATATAGAGAGGAGGGGATAAATGCAAGACATATTGTGGAGGGAGATTCAATAGAACTTGGCAACTGATCATATGTGGGAAATAAGGAAGTAACAGAAATAGCCCCAAGGTTTTGAACATGGTAGTACTATGAAATCAGTGCTCACATTATATATCACTTTATGGTTTAAAAGTGCTTGCCTCCCAACAGCTTTCTAAAATATTTAATGAAAATATTCATAGCCTCGCTTTAAAAAGAGAAAATAAGTGACTTACCATGGCCACACAATAAGCATTAGAATCTGAGTTTGAACCAGATCCTTCACAGTTTGTTGCAGAAAATTGGGAGGAGGAACAAGTGTTGGGGGGAAACAAATATACTTAGTTTTCAATAAGCTGAGTGCCAGGAACCTTTTTCAGACTTTGCATGGAATGGTGTGAAATGCCTGGGTTAAAATTCTGGTTCTGGCACAGCTACAACCTCTCTGAAGCTAAGTTTTGCAGTGCCAACCCTAACACATAGTAAATGCTCAATAAACATCTATGCATTGATAATATTTGTTTTATAGTATGCTGATGTTAGGTGTATTAGTGATTATTTGCTTTTTGCAGAGAGTTTAAAATGTCATGTCAGTAGTGCTTTGACTAATCTCATTTCATTGATTATATAGCAGCTCATGTGGAAGTTTATTATGTCAGGACTAAATTTTGTTAGCAAAAAAATAAAATAAGATCATTATCCAGGTATAAAACATTCATTTCTTTGGTGGTTTGTTCTTATTTGTTAGATTATTTTATTGTAAATTGTAAGTAGCTGGGACATTTTTGATGTTAGATATCAAGCAAATTGTGTATTCTACCATGTTCTAGGGAAAGGAAATTATATTTCAGTGTTTTATTGGGTGATAGTTTTCTTCAGTTTTAATGGGGAAATAGACTAATAATTCATACATTACTGTTTGTTCTCACTTTCTATGCCAACTGAGGAATTAGCTCTAAGCCCCTCTCCCCAGTCCTCAAAGAAGATGAGGTGCTGATTTGATTAAACCTATTTTTTCTTTGCAGCTTTTAGCCCAGGGAAATGGTCCTCAAAGTGACCAAGGTTCATAGCTGATTACTGCTAGAATTGACCCAAAAGAGCATCTAGTTTTCCAGATAAAGAAACTGAAGCCCAGAAAGTCCAAGTAATTTGCCCATCCTTACGGATTAATTCAGGCACAGGGGTGAGACTTAAATCTAGGTCATCCAAATCCCAGTACTAATGCTACCTCCATTCTCGAGTATTTCTTTCACAGAAGGAAAGAATCTTGTTTGGGCTTCTGTTTCCTCAGTACTAAACAAATGCTTTGCCTGTGGGTTGATATATGCTACTGAAATGGCAGTGCTAAACAGATTAGGCAAAATTTCCTTTTCTTCCTTTTCAGTGTTCACTATAACCACATAATTGTTTTTAAGTTAATTGGCTCAGATGCTACATTGTTACTTGGAGAGATCAATCTTGTTTTTCTCCAGTTCTTTCCCTTTGCTTTAAGAAAAAAAATTAGCTCCTACTGCCTAGATGTTCAACAGGCTATCTGCTTATCCCCTCAGCTCCCTGATAGGGAGAATAAATTAACTTTATGTTATGGCTGCTATTAATATATTCATGTTATATTGTCTTGGCCTCTGAGTTATGGGTAACCGTCTGCCATGAATGGTGCATCATAACAGTTGTATAACGTCTTTTGAGCATTGCAGCAGCCTTAAATTTGGAATGTGTTGTGGAGTGAGGGAGTGGGGGTGGGGGAGTGGAAAGGAAAAAGATAGGAGGGTAGGCATTGAAAAAGGAAGCTGTCTTCAGGTTTCCCTATAGTATTTTGCTTTGCACCTCATTTTGTGCAGTATTGTGATCTCTATTTGTGACTTCTAAACTTTGTGAACACAAGGGTTATCTCTATCCAGTCTTTGTATCTTCCATCCTCTGCCCTCTACACTCAGCATATAATATAGTGCTCTGTAAAATGTAGAATAGTGAGAAACATTTTTAAATGACTGAAAGTTTCTTTCTCCTAGGGTATGATTTTTTTTTGTTTTGGTCTAGACCTGCAATTTCATTGATGTTGAAATGACTACTCTTAGAACTACAGTTCTTCTGTGACTTTTAGTCTTATTGTTTAGTCGGGGGGGGGCACTGATTTTTTTTTAGGTGGCATGCCAGTAATTAGGTCACATAGCAAGGATGTGTCAGAGGTGAGATGGAGAACGAAATCTTCCTGACTCCAAGGCCAGCTCTCTGATCCACTATGCCAAACCTTTCATTAACAAAAGAACAAAGTACATTGCTTAGAGAATTGAAAACATCCTATGAATGACATTTTGTGAATAACAGTTGTATTTGTATTCCGATACAGCACTTTATACTGTTCAAAAATTTTGTTTTGTCCAGACCTATGATTTTATTGATGTTAAAGCAACAACTCGTGTGTGACATATAAATAGTCTTATGGAGTTGCCCAGGTCTGTGTTAAGCATCTTGGCCATAATCATATAGCTAGTATGTGTCAGGGTAGGATTTGAACCCAGGTCTTCTTATTAGGCACAGTTAGGTGGTACAGTGGAT
>NW_027185867.1:6549098-6572810 GCF_028583685.1 Petaurus breviceps papuanus | reverse complement strand
GGACATAGTACTGTTGATATTGCTTCTGCTAATAATTCTTGATGCCAAGGTCAGCATTCAATCCACTACAAGGCATTACCTCTATTCAAAATATTTTGACATCAGTAGTCTTGTTTAATCATTACTCTTGAGGTAGGCATAATGGATATTGTTATACCCAAATGATGAAACTGAGGCCTGAATGGGTGACCTGCTCAAGGTTACACAGCAAATAAGTGGCAGACCCAGCATTTAAACTGAGTTCTTTTATGTTGCATTGAGAAAAGTCTCCTTGATGAACTCAAAATCCACAGACCTAATCAACGGAATTTTGAACTGGCAGTGCCTTGGAGATCCAGTACTGCTTTGAAATTGGACAGCTTTTCTCTCCTTGTGACTCAAAACCAATGCCTCCAGTGAGGCCTCATTGGGAAAGTTACCTAAGAGGAAAGTTAGAGTGACATACAATAGTTTTTAGTATTATTATGTAGCAGGTTACTGAGCTACATTCTTTGTGAGATCTGTAACTTCTCATCCTCTTTTTCAGAGTATAGCAGCAAGCACCCTAGCATACCCAGGATGTCTGCTAGCACAAGTTCTTAGGTCTGCTTTTCTAAAGGAAAGCAACTTTAAAAGGGTTAGCTATCTTACTTTAATCAAACATGTATCATTTACCTAGCTCAGGGGAAAAAGTCAGCACCCTGAACTTCAAAGGATACAAACAGAAGTTACAAGTAGACAAAAAACAGAGAAAATAACACAAATCAATAAACCAACAGATAGAGTTTCTAACTGCCTGACCATTATATCCATATACCTAGTTATTCACCAGAGAGAGATGCTCTAACATCTGAGTTTTCAAAGCTGGGGGGCTCAATGGCTGCCCGGAGTCTCATCTGGCCAAATCACACAGCTCTTCCCAAAGTGAGCCCCAAAGCAAAACCTCACATCAGGGTATATATAGCCTTCTCCTGGGTCAGAGAACATCACAACCCTCATGACCCACTTGACTACAAAGTAAAAAAAATTGTGCCTTCCTGAAAAACAAACCTTCCCTAAGCAAACTTCTCCTGTGGGCTCTGCTCCATCCTTCAGCAAAATCTTCCCACCACAGGCTCTATGTGACCACATTTAGCCTATTAGGGGGAAGAGTATATTTTCAAATCAGGGAAGGTCCTCAAGTTCAACTTAGGCTCATTAAGGGGCAGGGAAGATTTTCAAATTCCCATTACCATTACATAGCACAATACTCATACTATATCTCAAGTGTGATTTTTAGCCAAGTCACTAGGATACTAATTATATGAAGTGTTATTGTCATGATGAGACTGAACCTATATTGATTAAGTATGAAAAGACTAGAAGTTTAAAACTAGAATAATGAGTTTCATGAATGGTCCTTTATAAAACTTAAAAAAAGTTCTATCCTCTTTCCCCCCCAATTTATTCATCTATTCATTCTTTTATTTATTTATTCACTTATTTACTTATTCATTCATTCATTTATATATATATATTTTAGTTACCAACATTCATTTCCACAAGATTTTGAGTTATAAATTTTCTCCCCATCTTTCCCCTACCCCCACCCCAAGATAGCGAGCATACTGAATATCCCTTCCCTCATTCTGTTCTTTCTTATGTCCTCCCCCAATTTTCCCCCTAACTTTCTAGTCAGGCAAGATGGATTTCTATACTCCAGTGCTTGTATATCTTATTTCCCAGTTGCATGTAAAAAACATTTTTTTTAAACTTTGATTTCCAGATTCTTTCCCTTCTTTCCTCCTCATTTACCCCCCAGTGGGAAGACAAGTAATTTAATATAGGTTGTACATGTGTAGTTATGCAAAATGTTTCCATAGTAATTATATTGTGAAAGACTAGCTATATTTCCTTCCATCCTATCCTGCCCTCCACTTATTCTATTTTCTCCTTTGACCTTGTACCTTTTCAAAAGTGTTTGCTTCTAACTACCCTCTCCCCCAATCTGTCCTCCCTTCTATCATTTCCCCTTTTATCCCCTTCCCCCGACTTTCCTGTAGGGTAAGATACCCAATTGAGTGTGTATGTTATTCCCTCCTTGAATCAAATTCAGTGAAAGTAAGGTTGATCCATTCCCTTTCACCTTCCTGCTCTTCCCCTCCATTGTAACAGTTTTCTCTTGCCTCTTTTATATTTACCCTATCTCTCCCTTTCTCCTTCTCCCAATATATTCTTCTCTCACCTCTTAATTTTATTTTTTAGATGTCATCCCTTCATATTCAACTGATCCTGTGCCCTCTGTCTATGTATACATGCACACACATATACTCATATTCACATATATATTTATACACACATACACCCTTCTATACATACATATGTATATTTCCTTCAACTATCCTCATACTGAGTGAAGTCTCATGAGTTACAATTATCATTTTTCCATGTAGGGATGTAAATAGCTCAACTTTAATAAGTTCCTTGTGATTTCTTTTTCCTATTTACCTTCTCATACTTCTCTTGCTTCTTGTAGTTGAAAGTCAAATTTTCTGTTCAGCTCTGTTTTTTTTTTATCAAGAATGCTCAAAAGTCCTCTATTTCATTGAATGACCATATTTTCCCTTGAAGCATTATACTCAGTTTTGCTGGATAGGTGATTCTTGGTTTTAATCCTAGTTCCTTTGACCTCCAGAATATCATATTCCAAGCCCTTCAATCCTTAATGTAGAAGCTGCTAGGTCTTGTGTTATCCTGATGTGTTTCCACAATACTCATATTGTTTCTTCCTGGCTGCTTGTGATATTTCCTCCTTGACCTGGGAACTCTGAAATTTGTCTATAAAATTCCTGGGAGTTTTCTTTTTGGGATCTTTTTCAAGAGGCAATCAGTGAATTCTTTCAGTAACTATTTTGCCCTCTGATTCTAGAATATCAGGGCAATTTTCCTTCAGAATTTCTTGAAGAATGATTTCTAGGCTCTTTTTTTGATGATGGCTTTCAGGTAGTCCAATAATTTTTAAATTATCTCTCCTAGATCTGTTTTCCAGATCAGTGGTTTTTCCAATGAGATATTTCACATTGCCTTCTATTTTTTCATTTGTTTGGATTTATTTTATATTATTTTGATTCTTCATAAAGTCATAGTTTCCATTTGTTCCAATCAAATTTTTTAAGAAATTATTCTCTTCCGTGAGTTTTTGAAATTTCTTTCCCATCTGAAAAATTCAACACTTTTTTGGGGGGGAGGGCAATTGGGGTTAAGTGACTTGCCCAAGGTCACATGGCTAGTTTTTGTGTTAAGTGTCTGAGGCCGTATTTGAACTCAGGTCTTCCTGACTCCAGGGCCATTGCTCTATTCACTGCACCATCTAGCTGCCCCAACAAATTAAACTTTTTAAGGCATTCTTCTCCTCATTGGCTTTTTGGGTCTCTTTTGCCATTTGAGTTAGTTTATTTTTTATGCTGTTATTTTCTTCAGTCAGGCTGTTGATTTGCTTTTCATGATTTTCTTGCATCATTCTCATTTCTCTTCCCAGTTTTTCTTCCACTTCTCTTACTTGATTTTCAAACTCCTTCTTGAGCTCCTCCATGGCCAGTTCATATTTTTCTTGGAACCTTTTGATGAAGGATTTTTGACTTTGTTGTCTTCTTCTGGTTCCATGTTTTGATCCTTTTTGTCCCCACAAAAAGATTCTATGGTCTGATTGTGCTTCCTTTGTTTGCTCATCTTGCCAGACACATGACTTTTGAGCTCTTTGTCATGGAAGAACTCTGCTTCCAGAGTGGAGAGAGCTGTGTCCCAAATTGCTGGGGTTGTCAGAGCTATGAGGAAGGCACCCTCTCTACAGCCACCACAAGCTCTGGCACACGGGCGTTCGTCACCCCAGGACCACCACCCAAGACTGTGACCCAGATCCAAGCAGGTCAAAGCAAGAGTGATTACCTTATGAATGGTCACTTGGTCCCCCTACAGTCTGCAGGCCAGGAGCTCCTGAGGTAGCCATGTGGCAGCAGCTGCAGCCACCATGCTGCCACCACCCTGGGGGTGGGGGCCAGACCACGTACCACATTCTTCTCTCACCCAGTTCCAACAGAGTTCCCTACTGACCTTTTACTTTCTCTTTGGTATTTATGAGTTGAGAAGTCTGGAAACTGCCACAGCTTTCAGTGATTCACTCTCCTGAAGTCTGCTTGGGCTGGTCTGGGCTGAGAGTCTGGGCTAGCAGGGCTCAGGTGGGACTGCATTCGGCTCCCAGCTCAGTGTGATAGAGTTGGCCTGCCAGGCTGCCTTCAGTGGGAGATTTGATTCTCTCTTTCACTTTGTCAGTTCTGTAGCTCTAAAATTTGTTTAGAGTCATTTTTTTTTTACAGGTATTGAAGGTTGTTGGAATGAGATTTCAAGCAAGTTCCTGTTTTTACTCTGCCATCTTGGCTCTGCCCTCTATAAAACTCTTTAAAGACATCATCTTTGACTCTCAGAAAAACCTTAGGAAGTAGATATAGTTTTTATATACATATATATTATGTAATATATATTATAGCTGAAGAAATTAAGGATCTTCAGTGGTCATCTGAAATCATCTAGGCCAATTCCCTCATTTAGCAGATAAGTAAACCAAAGTCCAAAAAGATATTAAGTATCTTGACCATGATGGTCAAGCTGGTACCACCAAGATGATGGTAAAGCTGAGACCAGAACCCAGATTTCTTGATGCTCACTACAGCACTTCCTACTATTACATTTTACATTCTTCATATTTGTTTGGATCCTGCATAATGCACTCATGAATCAAAAACTTGGAGTCAACATTATAAGCCCAATTGGCAAAGATGCTAATGCCAAAGAGAATATAGAGCTCTTGTTCAAATTTATATATTTGAGCTATGTAAAGATCAGGATCCCCTGAACCCTCTCCTCCTAGCTACATATTTTCAGGAAAGTTAAGTATGGTTAAGAACAGAAGGATGGAAGTTGGTTGCCATTCTCCTGGGGTCTGCTCATTGACTTCTCTGTACTTCTTCATATATAAATACATCTACAAATACATTTTGTGACCTTGCGCAACTGAGGGTTGGTAGCTGCTACTTGGAGCTGCCCAGAGAGATGTAGGAATTCAAAGAGTGGGGCAAGTCAGCATCTCATGGAAATCATAACTACAATCTAGGCTAGAACAGATGGTAGGACTTCTCCTGAGCCCAAGCAGGAGAACCAAGTTGATCATACTTGTCATGTCTTGGCAACATAAGGCTATTATCTAGATTATCAGAACAACGGGTCACAGTGTCATAAAAAATGTAGAATCTAAACAAAAGATCTGGCATTTATACAATTCTCTTAGGTTTTCAATATGCTTTACAAATATTTCATTTTATCTTCACAACAATCCTGGGAGGTAGGTGTAATTATCACCATTTTACAGATGAGGAAACTGAGGCAGGCTGATGCTAAATGACTTGCCCAGATTGCACTGTTGTTAAGTATATGGGATAGGCTTTGAACTCAGGCTGTCCTGACCCTATACACTGTGAACAGATTCTCCAAATATTTTCTCCTCACCCTCCATAGGTTGTATTAATTTTATTTCTAATTTTTTTTTCTAATTTCCTAATTTCTTGCTCTAAACCTAGAACACTATAAAAGCCTCAGTGAAATTCACAGCAATGTGAAAGAGGTACATCTAACCATCCATAC
Organism: Petaurus breviceps papuanus; assembly: GCF_028583685.1. NCBI lineage: Eukaryota > Metazoa > Chordata > Mammalia > Diprotodontia > Petauridae > Petaurus > Petaurus breviceps. Next base: position 6,567,158 of record NW_027185867.1, on the reverse strand, counting down.
TGGAAAAAGAAAGGAAGTGAAACCTTAAATAATGACATGCAACACAACAAGCATTTATTAAGTACTTACTATGTGTAAATGCTATACTACATACTGGGGATACAAAAACAGAAAGGAACACTTCCTGTCTTCAGCTCTTGAATTCAACTGGATATGTAGTTGAATAGACAATCTAGTTTGTTTACAGTATGGTATCAGTAGAGGATCTGACAGAGAAACAGTAAGTTGTGCCCAGAATTGAATAGATGATTTGACTGGGCTGAATTTGGAAGATTGCATAATTATTTCAGAATCACAGAACATCAGAGTTGTAAGGGATTTCAGAGGCTGTCTAGTACAACTTATACTCAAAAGAGATTTCTTCCCTGAGTAGTCATATAGTCTTTGCTTTAAGACCAGTAGCAAGGCGGGTAATGTTACCTCCCAAAACAACTCATTGCATCTTCCTTAGATCAAAATCGGGCTTCTGAAACTTCTGAATTTTTCCTAGTTCTATACTCGCAGGCAGCTATCATGTTCCCCCTAAGCATTTCTTTCTCTAGTATTTTTGTTGTTCAGTTGTGTCTGAGTCTTTGTGATCCCATTTGGGGTTTTATTGACAAAGACACTAGAGTGGTTTTGCCATGTCCTTCTCCAACTCATTTTACAGATGAGGAAACTCAGGCAAGCAGGGTTAAGTGACTTGCCCAGGGTCACACAGCTAGTAAGTGTCTGAGGCCAGATTTGAACCCAGGAAGATAAGTGTTCCTGACTCGAATGCCTGTGCTCTATCTCCTGAGCCACCTATCTGCTCCTTTCTCTGGGATGAGTACCCTCACTACCACCAATCAGTCCTCATGGAATACTCTTAAAATTCCTCCACATCCTGGCTGTGTTCATCTGGAAATTCTTATCAATGTCCTTTCAAAATTGTGGCACCAAAACCTGGATGCTACATTCCAGGTCAGAATACCTTAGGACTTTCACTTCCTTTATTCTGTATGTAATGGTTCTGTTAATGCAATCTAAGATGACATTTGCTTCTGTCAGTGCAGTTTAAGATCATGTTTCTTTAGCTACTATATCATACGGACTCCTGTTGAGTTTACTAAGCCCCCAGATCTTTTTGTATGAAAGGCACATTTATCTTACCATGCCTCCTCTGTCTTATTCTTGGGAAGTTGTTCTAAATGGCAAGCCAAGTATGCAAAAGGCAATACCAAGTTAATATTTAAACCCATTTGTGATATCTTATGAAGTAGGATGCTGACAATTATAAGTAGTAAGCTCACAAAAAAGAGAGAGGTAGGGGGAATAAAACTGGTTTAAAGAAAGCTTGGCAAGATATCCAAGTAATCAGTCATCCCAAAGGTGTCTAAGGACAAAAATGGAGGACATTACAAAGAAGAAAATGGAAAAGACTTGTAAAAAAATTATTATGACAAACTATTTTTTATTCACTAAGAATAGTGGAACCACTACACTTAGATCTTACACAGTCCTGTGTGTGCATAGGAAGGGAGGTGGAAATGGTTCTAAAGAAAATAAAGATGAAGAAAAGCACCTGGATTGGACTAAATATATACAGAACAGATTGGTGCTAGAGAGCACACAACTGTGATATCACTAAGGGACCAAAGTACACGTATCTGAAGGAGTGGAAGATTGGAAAAAAGCCGTTGGAAAAAATTTATGACTTTATTAATACTTAAATAAGACAACTGAAAGACTATAGATAATATTGCTCCATATGTCTACTACTCCATCTCTACACGGTCGTTATGAGAGTCATATCTCCTAGTGCCTGTATTATGTTAGGAGAATGCAGGGAAGGCCTCCAGGACTGTTGGGTCTTGTTGGGTGGACCCTCTGTGGCATACTTATGGGAGTAGATGGCAAGAGTGGCATAGGATGGGTAGGCAAGGATGAGTTTAGATCTGCACCATTGGAGGTAACTTCCAAATCAATCTAGTCACAGATTGATTGGGGATAAATCCTTGGAAAACAAAACAAAAAGACTGTTTAGTGGGAAAGTGGACCAGCAGAAAGGATAGGGGAGAGGAGGAAGAGTTAAGAGGCAAGAGTTAAGGGCCATATTCCTTTTTCTTTTTTTTTTAATCTTAACCTAATGAACACCTCACTCCCCACCCCAAAGAAATAATTTCTGTTTATGAAGTTAAACAAAGCAATTGAGTTTCATATGTGAATATATAATATAAATAAACATAATATCACTTTTGAAGCTATCCTACTTATCTATTTCCATCCTGAGGATTTATTCTAAGTGTTTTTACCCAAATACATGTCATGGTACACAGGAAATAAAGATACAAAGATAGGGTATCTTTGCTTGGGGTACTCTTTACAAGGGTGCCAGTCTCTGTTTGGAAGGGTGCCAAGATTCCACAACTTAGTTACACCATTTTACAGAGCAAAGGCATTAGTGGTGTAGACAAGTTACTAAAATATGCTGACCTTGAACTCATCATAGGACATAACAGGTCAACCCCAACCCCACCCCAATATGCAAATTGTTGTTCAGTGTTGCTGTAAGGTCCAACTCTTTATGACCCCAAGTGGGATTTTCTTGGCAAAGAGACTGGAGTCATTTGTCATTTCCTTCTCCAGTTCATTTTACTGATGAGGAATGGAAGCAAACAGGGTTAAGTGACTTGCCTAGGGTCACACAGTTAGCATTTGAAGCTAGATTTGAACTCAAGAAAATGAGTCTTCCTGACTCCAGGTCTGGAACTCTATCCACTGAGCCACTGAATATTCATAAAGAATCCCAAAGGCAGAAAGCAATTGGCTAATACTTTGAACTTTGCAATTTTGATCAGAGAAAAGTGAGATGGTAGGCTTATGGGAGCGGGGGTAGGGGAGGTCTAAGAATGTCTCTGGCACTGTCTGGTTAAACATGGCAATCTTTTAGTCCCCATCAACATATTAGGAAAAAAAACCCCAAATTGGGATGTAGTATTATGAGACCTGCCCTGAAAGCCAAGTCCTCTGCCTCTTCCTTAACTGAGAACATGTTTTACATTTCTCTCTCCTTTTGGTAGAAACACATAACTGTGAGCTCTCACCTTTCCACACGTGCACTAAGAATAAGAGAAAGTTAGAAGCTTATAGTTTTTGCTTTCTGATCAGTGTTTATATTTAGTTTCTCCAGCTTGCTAAGTCTTTGATGTTCTAAATTCCAAGTCCTACTTGCCTACACTTAATGTACCTTCTTGATCCTTCCAGCCTTGGTTGGCTTTGTTGGACATAATCTCTTGATGCTCAGACTCATGCATGGTATCTACCTAGTACTTCCATCTTTTTCTAAGCTCTCTAAAACTCGACTACTTTCTGCTACACCTATGCTATCTGTTGAAGTCATCCTGAGCTATCTAACTTCTAATTCTAGTCCTTCTAATCTAGTTCTTCCTTGTTGCTATCCATGCCTTGGCAGAATCATAGACATCTTACGCATTAGACACATAGAATCAAGGGACATGTTTCTGCATGCAGGAAAAACCCAGACACAGAAACACTTTGTGTCTCATTGAAGAATCTGGCAGTGAAACTGACCACATGAGATATTGAAATGGAATGCACTGGATTTCCTACCCTTGTTTTAGTAACTGGCAACTCATAAATTTGGCTTTAAAATACATTTTTGGTAAAAAAAAATTACCCAGGAAACTCTTAGTTTATTGGAGAAAAGATTGTTATTTATTTTTATTTTTTGAAAAGATTTTTTAAAAATCTAATTATCTTAGGCATGATCTTATCTTGATAATATGTCTTTAGCTAATTATAAAATATGAAGAAATGAAGTGTAATTTTAAACAAAGAAAAATGAATTTTCTCAGCATAAAACCTAAATTCTAAAGCAGAATTATCAGTGAGAATTCACCTGGGGACATCTTTTCTTTGTTATACTCAATTTGTCTCTTCAATTTCACAAAGATAGTTATCAAATGAGCACCCTAAAGTTACATAATAACACTGAAACATACATAAGTGGCTCCTTAATGACTGGGTTATATTATTATTATTATTTTAACCTAACAGTATGTCATACACATTAGATGCTTAATAAATTTTGTGTCAATATGGACTGGATTGCATTGATTTAAGCTTGAGAACAACCAGTCAGTTCATTTTGGGGCATGTTGATTTTGAGCTGATAGGACAGCTGAGTGGTATGCAGAATTAGAAGGTAAGGAGATTGTGGTTGCCAGGGTTCTTCTCCAGGGTGCTAACAGCACTTGTGCTACTTCAGTGGGTAGTAGCCATTTAGTTTAGAACTTAGCAAGGATAATTAGCTAAAATAAGACACTATCAATGGGTCATGGAGAGGGAGATGGGAGAGAGAATTTAAAACTTTTTGGAAAATAAAATAATATTATTTTTAAAAATAGACGTGAGCTGTTGCATGTATTTGGCCAGTGATGAGGTCACTATATTATTTAACTATTTTATTTTGTTAAAAGACACCTCTCATGAAATAGGAGCAATCATTAAATGTGTGTAATGTAAAAACTCAATAAAAGCTTTTATTTACTGAAAAAAAAAAAACCTACCTGAAGGTGCCCCTAATGATATCCATTTCTGGGGCCCATGACTGAGACTATCTGTCCTCTCTCCTCTAGTAGCAGTCTTTCCAGTAACAGCCTCAAGAAATCTTGAGATCTTATGTCCATGAATGATGACATCTTTTCTTTAAAGCCTCCCCATCCCCAAACGAATTTCTCTTAAAATTGTGACTTGATTTGAGGATGCCCTTTTTGCTCCTTGTCAATGGGCACATTTTATACTCTTTTCTCTAGGTACTAGAATCTCTAGTTATGGTTCTGGAAGTAGGCAGTTGGACATGTGGGACCAGCACTTAAGGGAAAGATTGCTTATGGATAGTTAGATTTTTAAGTCATTTGAATGATATGAAAACTTAACACAAGGAAGATGAGATCAGTTCGAATATAAGCTTCAGGAAACAGACATCATTGCCAATCTGGGTGCTTATTTCAGGAAGCTATTTGTTTTAATAAAATTTCCATGCTGGGTCTCAAACTATGGATTTTGACAGCTTCCTTTTAGTTTAAGTGTCATTTTGTTCTTCAAATGTGTCCCAACTGACCTTCCATCCTATTTTGCCTCTTTTGATAGTGGCAGAGTAATTTGGAAGACAGTACTGTCTGTATTAATCAAAAGCTTTAAGATCTCCTTGAATTTTATAACAAACCTTTATTATACAGTGAGAAAAGCTTTGGTACAATTTAGATGTAAGATGTACAGAGAACTGGGTTAGCTGTAAGTGGTACCTTTGGTGTCCTTTTTGCATTTCCCTCTGGAAATCTCCCATCCCTACTCAACTACTTCTAAGCTACTAAGATGCTCTGTGAATACTGAAATCTCCTATGCAAGTCTGTACTCAAGGAGAGAAAGGACAGGTAGCAGGTATCTTATATTCAAGTTATCTAGAAAAAAGATTCTTCTTTTGGTATCCTGTTTTTCTAACTAACCTAAAGAGGGAAAATGTTTGCTTTATTTTCATTTTGTTATTGGGTCAGGAACAAATTCAAATTTGAATCTCTCTTTTGAATGTAGGGGTCAATGGGAGTCAGGCCAAGCAGCAATGCCTGGCTACATGTAAGCAAAGATGTGGAGGTGAGGTACTACAAGGTAGACGTGTTGCTTTCCCCAAATTTGATGAGCAGCAAGGAGAGTTTATTAGGCTGTAACATGGAAAAAATATCTTGGTGTCTCAGAAGCCCATTAATCATTAAGTTAGAATTTATATTGCCATATCTCACTCTTTGAACTCTAGCCTTGGTATTGTAGACTATGCATCTATGTCACATGCTACCCCCTCAAAAATCTTTAATGATTCCTTGTTGCCTCTGGGATAAACACCACACACACACACACACACACACACACACTCCTTAGCCTGGTGTTTAAAGTCTTCCTTAACTTTCCATAAACTGCCTTTTCACACAAATTTCATATTAAAGCACTCTTTTCTAGTCCTCTCGCCTACTAGTTGTTCCACAGACAAGATACTCCATTTTCACTTGTGCCTTTGTACAAACGGTCCCCCATGTCTGGAGTGCCCACCCTCCTCACCTCTTTTTCACAGAATTCCTAGTTTTCTTCAAAGCACAATTCAGGCATTATCTCCTATGAGAGACTTTTCTGATCTATTCCCCCAAGCCATTATTAACATTCTCTACCTCTTGAAAATGCTTTATATTATTATATATTATATTTATATTGTTACATATGTATATATTCTATATTCTACATATATTACATATAATATTACTACACATTATATATGAATCCCATTTACCACCCTGCACTAGAACGTGTAAGCTTCTTAAGGGAAGGGATTTTTTTTGCTTTTGTCTTTGTATCTCTAGCACGTAACAGCGTGCCTTACCTAGAGTAGCTGTTTAGTGAACGTAGGTTGACTGAATTGAATGGGCACTTCCAGCCCAGATGGCTGCCTAAATGGAGGCAGGCACTTCAGCTTCCACACAATTACTCCAGACTGGATAATAATCAAGAAATCCATTGGGAAACTATAGAAAGTGACTTCATCCACTCTGGAACTGTACAAAAAGTCAGCCAGAAGTCCTCCAGAAAAGCTAGCATCACTACAGGCAAATAAGAAAGAAGCTACCTGGTGTGACTAGAAACTGATTATAGATACCTGCAAGGAGGCAGCAAGAGTGGAGGAATTCCATGAGAAAGTCCCAGGGTGGTTGGAAATTGACAGTATAAACTTTCAAAGTATCTGTGGTCAGAGCTCAGACTGGGTCACTCCCACAAGGTCTGTAGCAGTCTATTTGACCACAGTTCTCTGAACCTTAAAGATGCAGGGGGTAGTGGTCCTAACACCTACCAGGGCTTAGTGTTGACACAGTCCAGGGAATGACAACCAGAACCGAAACTCAGGTGACACAGATCAAAGTCAAGTATAGCCAATTACTTCCACCAAAGAGTGCAATCAATAGAGGGCAGAGTTTGTCTTTGGCACAAAGCTCCAATTCAGGAATGAAGGCTGGAGATACAAGTAAGCTAAAGAAAACACTGACAAAGAAGTATTATAGGTCCCCAAACACCCACAAAATCCAACCTAGAAGAATAAAGTAACTCTATGACACCAGCAAGGAGATACCCAAAAGAAAAAAAACCCAACACAAAACAGATTTTCCACAATGACTAATTTAATTGAATAGCAAACATGAAGATAATTCTATTATATATATTTTTATTAGTCTATCTGAAGTGAATTCTTAATGGGTCCATCACTATTCTTATGGTCTCAACACCCCCAGAGAAACACTGTGGAATAGATTCTTTATGTGCATCTTTAGCATTTTCAACTCATACAGCATTAGTCTAGCAAAGGTGGTGGTGCTTTAACTATAGACAAAGTTCAGGAAGTGGGTGTTGTTGAAAACCTGACAAGCATGAAAGCCTCCTGGAAACAGTCATGCGATTAGTCTGCTGTGTTTTCTGATGTTCAGATGTGAATTAAATCGATCCATTACACTTGTTTTGTGTTCATCTGGCTGCAATATTTTTATGCAGAACTTATGAAAGGAGACATAGCTCACTGGTGTTTATTAGTGACCTTGTCTTGTCCTCGGAGTTATGGGCAGATGGCTCTGAACATCGGGAAATGTTACTAACGATCATGATGTGTGTCTCTGTGTGCATGCATGCGTGGGGGCCATATTTTACTTTCCTCACTCACCCTCTTAGATGCTCCTGCCAGCTCAGGCTTGAGTTTAAAAAATAAAAACAGTGAATACAGACTTTCAAGGAAGAAATTTTTCTAGATGTAAACTCTATAGCCATAAAAGTCAATTTAATTCAACAAACATTTCTTAAATGCCCACTATGTGTGCTAAGCATGAGGGACATAATGACAAAAATGAAACAATCTTTGGTCTCAAGGAGCTTCTGGGGGAAGTCCAGTATGTACACAGATCACTATCTAATGAACTAACTAAATAAGGAAAATGCCAACTAATTTCCCCCCTCTTAGTAGTATTTTATTTTTTCCAATTACATGTAAAGATAGTTTTCACTTTTATAAGATTTTGAGTTCCAAATTTTTTCTTCCTCCTCTCCTCTCCCCCCTTCCTAAGATAGCAAGCAATCTGATATAGGTTATGCATGTACAATCATAGTAAACATATTTCCATTTAGCCATGCCATGAAAGAAGAATCAGAACAAAAGGGAAAAACCACAAGAAAGAAAAAAGCCAAAAAAAAAAAAGAAAATATTATGCTTCAATCTGCATTCATACTCCATAGTTCTTTCTCTGGATGTAATACCAACTAATTTTAGGGGAGGGGGAGGATACAAATTGGGTGGATTAAGAAAGTCCTCCTATAGAGAAGGGCACCTGAAATGGGACTTAAAAGTAACTAGGGATTCCAAGAGGCAAAAATAAGGAGTGAGAACATCCTGTGGGTGTGGAGCCCATAAAAGCATGTCAACAAGCACTGAAATGAGTGCCAGGTACTGGAATCTTAGGATGCCCAGAAAAACAAGAACACAAAAACGGTCCCTTACCCTCAAGAAGTTTACACACGAGTAGGAAAGACAACCTGTAAATGAATAGAGAGAGTAGAAGGAAGGTAGCCTTTGAAGAGAAAGTTCAAGTGATTGGGGACACTGGGAAAGCTTCTCACAAAGGTGGTACTTGAGCTGATTCTTGGAAGAAGCCATGGATGACAAAGAAGTAGAGATGAGGTGAGAAAGCATTGTAGACAGGGGATGCATGCCATTGGAAAGGCATGGAGCGTCACACGTAGGCCAGTATTGCTGAATACTGTGTGGGGAGGAGAAAAGTGTGAGGAGACTGGAAAGGTAATGTAACACAAGTGCTTTGGCCCCATCCTCTAAGGCCCAGGTCCATTACATGTTTCCTTTCTCTCCAGGGCTGTCTGTTGTCTTGAGGGGATTGAAGAGTCTCTTCTTTGTTATTGCCTTGAGACCCTACTGAGTGTGCTCTCTGTCCATTTTTAGGGGTCCAGTGACTAGCACCCCAGGTCCATTGAACTGTTGACTTTTACTAAGGGATATTTACTTTAAAGATATAGCAAGAACAAACATTTCTGCTAGTACCTCAAGATAAAAATCTCATCCCTCCTTTCCTCCCCCTCCCCACCATTCCCCATTTCAATCTTAGCCTCTGGGGAGGAGAGTTAGGAATTAGACTCATGATTTAACTCAGTTCCTACATAGCATTAGTACGACAAAGTTCAAGTCTAAAGCCCCACTGAGATGGTACCGCCAGACTCATATTCCTTTGTGGTTGGTCTGCCCCCTATTCCTGAGCTCCTGGATTCTCACAGTTTCAGTTCCCATGTTAGACAGGAAACTCTACCTTCTGTACCTAGAATGGAGAAGAAAGAAAAAGGCAAAATCCCAGGACCATTCCTCAGGGCCTTATGGCCTAAGGGAAGGTAACCTTCAGCTCTCCTCCCTACTGTGAGTAAAGTCCTTCATCTTCAGGCACAAATACAGGAAAACCTTCCTCTGTTGCTGAGACAGCTTATTTTAAAGACACAGGTCATTGCAACCATGCAGCCAAATGAAAAAGGCTGTTCTCAACTGTGTAGTCAACCAAAGCAGAATGTTCATGTAGACCAGTCCTCCATTCTCCTGGAAGCAAGTTTCCTAGTGCAGAACTTCTTAAACTTTTTCCACTCATGACCCCTTTTTGCTCAAGAAACTTTTATGTGACCCAGGTTATATAAGTATATAAAATCAAACATTTACTGATAATAAACCATAAATTTATTTTAAGACAATTCTCTGGTATACATATAATTTTACCATTTATTAAAGATGAGAGCAAATTTTCATACTAATGAGATGAATGTGATTGTTTATTTTTACATAAAGAATCAGATCTTGATGGAATATTTGGTACTGCATGACACAGAGCATCTTCAATACTTTTCAGAGTTGATCAATATTTTGATTTTATAATCATTAATGCTGAGAATGCTGCTTTGCATAAATACATAATACAAAATGGCCGAAGTATGTTTAGGGTCATTTCAGAAATGCTATTTGTAGGATTTAAAAAAAATCAATGATTTAAACATGTCACTACAAGGAAAAAATTGTAACATTTATGTTAAGAGATAAAATGGAAATTTTTGCTAAAAAGAAAGTTAACATATGGAAGAATAGGGTGGAAAATGGTTCTTTAGAAATGTTTACACCTACAGATGATTTTGTAATTGAAAATAACCTTCCCAAAGACTTAATTGTGAGAGTTATAATTGATCATCTGAAGTGCCTGGAGATACAGTTTCAGAAATACTTCCTTTCAAATTTTGATTCTAAAAAAACTTTGTTTGATTCATAAACCATGCTCAATGTCAATCATTTGCCATTTAAAAGTTCAAGAAGAATTTGCCGAGGTATCAAGCAACACAGGTTTATTCCAGTGAAGTGGAGTCAGGAGGACCTGAGTTTAAATCCACCCTTCACATTTACTAGCTGTGTGACCTTGGGCAAGTCACTTAACCCCAACTGCCTTGCCTTCCACCCTCCAAAAAATAAACAAACCAACTTGAGTTTCCTAAAAGAATCATTACATGAATTTTGGCTTGGGATTAGTACAGAATGTCCAACAATTTCTGAAATAAGATATACAGGCACTGAGGCATAGAGATCCACTGGAAAAATCAAAAGGGGTATGGGAGAAAATATGGGAGAGAGCAGATTGGAGGGAATATCCTGTGGGACTGCTATTTTGGGATGGTGGGTAGGGGAAAAACGGGGAGAAAATTTGTAACTCAATATCTGGCGGAAACGAATGATGTAAATCAGAAGTTAATAAAGCATTAAAAATAAAAAAAGAAGTAAGTCCTTATTGCAAAAATGATTCAATATATTTTCTTTTTCTTGTCAATTTAGGTTACTACAACCTGGTAGTGAAGACTCTGTCACATTATCATCAGTACTTTTAGCTCTTCTATCTAAATTTAGCCACTTATTCATAACCAAAAAAGTTTTTGTTTTAAAATAGAAATAAATATTGCTAAAAATTTCTTAAATAAATACTATCTTTAGTTTATGAAATTAAATTTGTGCTTAATTTAAAAAATTGATGTTCACATTCACATACACATATAGAGGTGAAGGTGGAGAAATATTATTACAGGGCTTTTGTCTTTACTTGACAAATGAAACACTTACATTTCTGTAAAAGAAGGAGATAACAGCAATTTTAAAAATAAAATATCTAACACAATACAATAAATTTGATACTTACATGCTAAAGAATGAAGGCAGGAAAATATTAAAAATATTTTCTGTCATTAAACTATTATGTTTCTGTAAGAGTAGAAAACTTTGTATGTACAGTAAAAACACTGCAATTCACAGCATACAACAGTTTTGAATCTAAGCCGAGGTATTTCTGGCAGCATTCATTAATGTTGTGTGGCATGAAAGCATGCACAATGCAAAGCATGCATGTTGTGTGTTCAGAACCAAGGCTGCAGTGAAGTCACATGATACAACATGGTCAAACACTGCCAAAAACACCTCAGAGTCATCATACATTTAATTTTGAAATAATTTTTTGTTGTATATTCAGAAACCTTTGTTGCAAATTTTTGTGAACCTCCTCCCTGCATTCAGTTATGTGACCCCATATGGTATCACAACCCACTGTTTAAGAAGCTTTGTAATGTCTTCCATTTGGTTGACTCCATCTTAGTTAGTCTAGGAATGTGCTAAATTCCTATTTCTATAGGAAGTGACCAGGTTGTGAATAATTTTAAATGCAAGGTAGAGGATTTTGTTTTGTCCTGGAGGTAACAGGGAGCCACTGGAATTTATTGAGCAGGGGTGGTCATGAATTTATGCCTTAGGAAAATCACTTTTGGCACTTTGAATAGAGGATAAATGAGAGAGGAGAAAGATTTGAGGCAGCCATACAAGTTGGATGATTTGACTAGAGATTGGAATAGAAAAGCTAAAGAAAAAAATCTGAAAAACTACAATCTCCCCAAAGCCTGGTTTTAGTGCTTTTGCATTGTGCCAAAGATAAAATGTCCAAATCCAAAAAACTGAAAGAGAAAGGTAATACAAAAGGTCAATATCTAGTCAATTTAGAATGATGCAGGGGTTAAGCATGTCATTTATGTCCATTATCCAGGCTCCTGGCTTCTCCCTTTCTGTCCTGCTGCAGGTTTGGAATAATCTCATTATCTTTTAGTTCATTTCAACAGATACTTACTGTGTCCATTGTGTGCAGAAGGCTGTAGAGGGTGCTCAGGGAGATAAGATGATGGAGATGAAATTCAGTTCCTGCCCTTTTGGAGCTCATAGCCTATTAGTGAACAGGCAAAATGGTGGTGCTGAGGTAACAGTTAGGATGGGGAGGAGTCAGGAATGACAATGTTAGTAAATTAAGAAATGAACAGAATTTAGAATTAACTGGCACAGTCTTGGAGAATTTGGGTTACCTCTGTACGATAATGAGGTATTGAAGTTCGACTTTAATAGCAATATTGTATTTTTTTCCCTTGAAAGTTTCTTTTCTTCTTTTATTTTTTAATTAGTCAAAATCCACCTCACTCTCAAATTCTAATACCCTTCTACCACTAAGAATACAAAAAATTACAAAAATGTATAGTCAATCAAAACAAATTTCCATAATGTACACACACACACATACACACACACACATATATTTCTCTAATTCTGTATTTCAAGTCCCTTACCTCTTTATTAGGAGTTGGGCAACATGTTTCATTATTAGTCCTTTGGAAATCCTGATCGGTCATTACACTGATAAGAGCTCAGCACAATAATATTCCATCATATTTATATAACATAACAGGTTGATCCATTTCTTAATTTATGGGTACCCCCTCAAATTATCATCCTTTGCCATCTCAATAAATATTTTTGCATATCCTTAGAGTATATTTTGTTTGGGACCAATCCCTTTTTTAATCTGCCTTCTAATTCTCAGCTCCCCTACCACCTTTTCCCTTTTTACTTCTCTTTTCCTACTGAGTGAAATGGATTTCTCTACTCAACTTTGTGTGTGTGCATATGCTCTTTTTTTGTTTTTCTTTTTCCTTTTAACTTTCTTTATTTGTTTTTAGTTTTCAACATTCATTTCCTTAAGCTTTTGAGCTTAAAATTTTCTCCCCCTCTCTTTCCTTTCCCCTCCCTAAGATGGGACACAATCTGATATAGACTCTACATATACATTCACATAAAACATTCTTTTTGCATTAGTCATATTGTAAAGAAGAATTAGGACCAATGGGAGGAACCACAGGAAAGAAGAAACAAAACAACAACAACAACAAAAAGAGAGTAAATCGTATGCTTCAATCTGCATTCAGACTCCACAATTATTTGTGTGGATATGGACAGAATTTTCAATCCTGAGTCTTTTGGAGTTGCCTTAGATCCTTGGATTGCTGAGAAGAGCCAAGTCTGCAAAATTCATCACACAATGTGGCTGTTACTGTGCACAATGTTCTCCTGGTTCTGATGACTTCACTTAACATCAGTTCATACAAGTCTTTCCAGGATTTTCTGAAGTCTGCCTGCTCATCATTTCTTCAGTACAATAGTATTCCATGACATTCATGTTCCACAACGTGTTCAACCATTCCCCAATTGATGAGCATCCCCTCAATTTTCAGTTCTTTTCCACCACAGAAAGAGCTGCTATAAATATTTTTGTACATGTGGGTCCTTTTCTCATTTTTATGATTTCTTTGGGATAAATAGGTAGGAGAGGTATTGCTGGGTTAAAGGGTATACACATTAGTATAGTCCTTTGGGCGTAGTTCCAAACTGCTGCCCAGAATGGTTGAATCAGTTCACAATTCCACCAACAAGGCATTAGTGTTCCAACTTTCCCACATCTTTTTAGCATTTATCATTTTCCTGTTTTGTCATTTTAGCCAATCTGATAGGTATGATATGGTACCTCAGAGTTATTTTAATTTGTATTTGTCTGATCAATAGTGATTTAGAGCATTTTTTCTTATGACTATAGATAATTTTAATTTCTTCTGAAAACTGCCATTCCTATCCTTTGACTATTTATCAATTGGTGAATTACTTGTTCTTGTAAATTAGACTCTGTTCTCTATTTTAGAAACATCGCCTTTATCAGAGACACTGGCTATAAAAATTGTTTCCCAGCTGTCGATTTCCCTCCTAATTTTGGTTGCATTGGCTTTGTTTGTGCAAAAACTTTTCAATTTAATGTAATCAAAATAATCAATTTTGCATTTCACACTGTTCTCTCTCTCTCTTGTTTGGTCATAAATTCTTCCCTAGCCAATTAGGCTCTGGGCCACAGGGATCCCCATACCTTTTTCATTAAGTGCTGATTTTTAAGCTCTTTGGCACTAAGCCAATCAAGTGCTGAATCTTTGATTGAAAACAGTACATATTGTATTGCTTGGAGAGAGAGGTGTGGATGGAGAGAGACTTGGGCTGAGAGAGAAGTGGGCAGAGGGAAGAACTTTCTAGGGGAACTTGCTTCTGGGGAGGCTTGAAGGAGAGAATGCTTGCAATGTCTGTGCTCCCTGGAGTGGTGATGAGTACCTTACTAAACCTTACTTTCTTGTATCCTAATAGCAATGTCCCAAATAAATATTTTTGTTTTGTTGTGGAGGAGACAGGTTTATGATATTTTGCAAATAAATCCTGTTTATTTTATGAATATTTTATGTTTATATTTTTATATTATGAATATGTGTGCATATTCATAATTGCCATGGGTATAGCATTGACATTACACTAACCTGCCAGTGAACTTTGTAAGGATAATTTAAAAGAGAGAAAAGATATTGAGTCTGTGTAGTTAAGGGGAGAGAAGAGATATTGGGGAGTAGTGAGTTGTTTTAACTACACATGTTAAACATGTCTCACTATCATTATATATTGTTTGCTACCACTCTCCCCAAAAGATACTGTGTATGTAGGTAAGAGAGCATGCCCAAAACTTTTAAGAGAAACATTTTATTGGGAAGATTTTTCTTGCTATGCCATTTGACTATATGCCTTTGTTAAGAGTTAAGTCAGTCTACTGGAGGTATGTTAATGGAACACACCAGTGGGAGTTCAGGAGTTGCAGTGTTAAGGGTACAGTCACAACCAAGGGTAATTTCTAGAACATGAGGTAGCAGCAGTCCCCCTCTTTGGAGGACCCCCAACCTACTAGGCATGGGGATCCCTGTGGCCCAGAGCCTAATTGGCTAGGGTTCCATGTGAAGGCTATTAATGGATGGGGAATATCTTATATTCCATTAACCTTACAGCTAGATGGGTCAGTCTGTTCCTGGGCTGGTCCAACTTCTCACAGGTCACATTGTTTCTACTGGTCAGGTCACTCTACTAGCCTTCCTCATCTTGATTGCTATGCTGCTAGATTAGGATATTCCTTGGACATGCTCAGTTGGACATGCT
Source organism: Petaurus breviceps papuanus (assembly GCF_028583685.1). Lineage (NCBI taxonomy): Eukaryota > Metazoa > Chordata > Mammalia > Diprotodontia > Petauridae > Petaurus > Petaurus breviceps. Next base: position 6,551,695 of record NW_027185867.1, on the reverse strand, counting down.
TTTTAATGGCAGCTGTTGCCTCTACCATGTCCACCTTCATAGTCAGCTGAATCTCTCAGGGGCTGTAAGAGAGTTCTAGAGTCATCTTGAACCTGGTTCATGAGAGCCAATTCTTAAATTGTCAGTGAAAGCAGTTATACCTCAGAAATTGGTAAATACTACAAATCAAGAGCTGGTTTATTGTTTTATTGATTGTCTAAACTTAAGAAAGTGATGGAGAAAATGTTAACAATGCATATGAAACTTAAAAGTGTACTTTGTTTACATTTTCCCCAAGAGAATCATTTGTTAAACATATAACAGTATACCACTGGCTGGTGGGAACATTGTGCTCTTTCAGAAAGGGAAGAGACTTTTATCCTAGCATTGGCTAGTTCTGCTCTCTTGGTTGGATTCTGAGTTTGATTGGTTTGTTTTTTCCCCTCTCCCTTCTCAAAGAAATGGTACCTCTAATTTTCTTTCTTTGACAAAGCTTTTGATTCAAAGCTTCAACCCCTTCAGTTTTGACTTATAGTAATCATCTAGAAGATTCCTCAAGTCTTTATTGTAGGCATCAAGGTGGAACCATGGATAGAGTGCTGATCTGAGAGTCAGGAAGACCTGAATTAAAATCCCTACCTCAGACATTATTACCTATGTGACCCTGGACAAGTCTTAACATCTCTCAGCTTCCTCATCTCTAAAATGGGATGATAATAGTACCTACTTCCCATGGTTATTATAAGGATCAAATGAGATAACATAAATAAAATTCTTTGCAAATATTATCATTGTTGTTATTATTATTTCTCTATGCTATAGCCACTTGTCCAAAAATCACCAAAGTGCTCTGGGATTCAAAGTACCTCAGTTTTTTAATTCTAAGTTTTTTTCTGTTGGTTTTATGCAAAAGTGTCTTTGAGAAATCAGGTACTGAGCCTAACACAGCACCAAGCCCAGTGAATAAATCCATTGTTTCTGTAGTTTTCCTGGCTTTTCAAATGAGCTACTCAAAGTCTCACATTGCATCTGTCCTTGTCCTTTAAAACCTACAAACTTGGCAAAATGTGAAACGGGAATACCTTTATGTGTTCATTATAGGGAAGGCATAAAGCTTCCATTAAATAGGAATGCATAGTAGGCATAATTGCCAAATCATCATTTAAAGCATACAAATACATACCTTGTCCCAACTGTGTGTTTAAATAACCCTACAATCACATCAAGCCCCAGCTTCAGGGGTCAGCATGTGGGGCAGATCAAGTAATCAGAAAAAAAAATCAGTTCCTTCTGATTGGAAAAGTGTCATTTGAAACATTCATGCCAAAGATGTGTATGCATTGGGTGATTATACTCTTCTATTTGGGCTGTGGTCAAACTGTGTGGAGTAGAAAGCTATATAAGGAAGAAATATTATCTATGCAGATTCAGACAGATAGGTAACTAGAGAGTGCTAATCACAGACTATCAGAGTGAGAATTCTAAAAGCCAGAAAGTAGGGAGAACACTGTCCTGCAGTCCTTAATTACCAGAGTCAGAGTGTGTGTTATATATGTCCCCCTTGGGCTTTTGCCATATAAAAAAGGTACACAGTGAGTTGTGGGTTTTTTTTCTATTTATGTCTAGGAAATGGAATCAGGGTTAAATTAATGTGTTAATAGCTGAAGTGAGAAAGTGCTTTAAAAGTGCTTTCATTTCTTTAAATCTTTCTTAAAAGTATATGATTTTAAAATATGGTACACTAATGGTAACTATGATAATTTATTATTTTGAAATGTGATTTTTTTTAGAAAGAAAGTGGCCATGGAAAAGGAAATATAATATCCCTTCATTTTATTTGTACTAATTAGTAATGCTGGGCGGCTAGTGGATAGAGCACTGGGCCCAGAGTTAGATAGACCTGGGTTAAAATCTTGAATTCATTGACTTACTAGCCATGTCTCCCTGGACAAATCACTTAGCCCTATTTGCCTCAGTTCCTCATTTGTAAAATGATCTGGAGAAGGAAATAGAAAACCGCTCCAGTATCTCAGCCAAGAAAATGGCAGTCATGAAGAGTTAGACATGACTGGAACAACTGAACAACAACAAGCAAAGCTGAGGCAAGTTTTGGTAGGGGAGGAGCTAAAACTTAATGGCTAAAGTGAATTGTTAGGGGGCAGCTAGGTGGCACAGTGAACACAGCACCAGCCCTAGAGTCAGGAGGACCTGAGTTCAAATCCAGCCTCAGAAACTTGACACACTTATTAGCTGTGTGACCTTGAGCAAGTCACTTAACCCCAATTACCTTGCCTTCCCCGCTCAAAAAAAGTCTATATAAAGTGAATTGTTCAGAGTCTCTGCATTTCCAAATTCCATGATCTCCAGAACATAGACATTTGACTAGATGGATTCTTGCAGCTGAGCTCCTAAAAGGAAAACCAGCTGGGAAATTGGGTTGTATTGGAAGTCAGTGACAAGTCACATATAACTATGGAGTTAGATTTGAATCTAACTCCCCCTTGCCATTCTTTTCTTTCTTTCTTTCTTTCTTTCTTTCTTTCTTTCTTTCTTTCTTTCTTTCTTTCTTTCTTTCTTTCTTTCTTTCTTTCTTTCTTTCTTTCTTTCTTTCTCTCTTT
>NW_027185867.1:6542534-6548998 GCF_028583685.1 Petaurus breviceps papuanus | reverse complement strand
TTCCTTTCTTCCTTTCTTCCTTCCTTTCTTCCTTTCTTCCTTTCTTCATTTCTGTCTCTCTTCCTTTCTCATTTTTCATGATTTTCTTGCATCATTCTCATGTCTCTTCCCAATTTTTTCTCTACTTTTCTTACTTGGTTTTCAAAATCCTTCTTGAGCTCCTCCATGGCCTATAACCAATTCACATTTTTTCCTGGAAGCTTTTGATGCAGGAGTTTTGACATTGTTGTCTTCCTCCCATTCCATCTTTTTGATCCTTTTTTCCCTGAAAAAGGAATCTATGGTAGGATTGCGTTTCCTCTGCTTGTTCATGTTGTAGTCAATTACTTGACTTTTGAACTCTTTGTCATGGTAGACCTCTGCTTTCATAATGGAGAGAGCTTTGTCCCAAATCACTGGGGTTTTCTCAGCTGCCAGAGCTATTAGGAGGGTGGCCTCTCTGCAGCCCCCACAGGCTCTGGCACCTGGCCACACACCCTAGGACCTCCACCTAAGACCGTGATTTAGATCCAAGCAGGTCAAAGCAAGAGCAATTACCTTCTGAATGGTTGCTTGGTCCCCCTACAATATGCAATCCAGGAGCTCCTAAGACAGCTATGCTGCATGGCTACTGAGCCTCCATTGCTTCTTGCCCTGGGGGCAGGGGCCAGACCGTGCTCTTCCATCCACCCCCGTTCCAACAGAGTTCCACACTAACCTTTTAGTTTGTCTTTGGCGTTTATGGTTTGAGAAGTCTGGAAACCACCACAGCTGCTGGTGCTTCACTCTCCTGAAGTCTGCTCTGGCCTCTGCTGGTTGGGGCTGCCTGGGGACAAACCTGTATGGCTCATGCAGGGCTGGGCTCAGCTCCCAGCTAGGTGTGATAGCCCCTTCCTGCCAGCCTGCCAGGCTACCTTCAGTGAGAGATTTGTTTCTCTCTGTCATGTTGTACGTTCTGTAGATCTAAAATTTGTTTAGAGTCATTTTTTACATGTATTGGAGGAGGTGGAAGCTGGAGCTGTGGGAAAGTCCTATTTCTACTCTGCCATCTTGGCTCCGCCCCTGGAACTCAAAATCTTATGGAAGTGAATATTGAGAACTAAAAATTAAAAAAATTAAGAAGAAAAAGAAATTGCTTAGATTTACATTTACACAATAAACAGCAATATAATAAGTATATATAAGAACTAAGCATAAAAGAACATACCATGAATAAGTATGAGAGAAGCAAAGAACACATCTTTTACAAATATGGATAAGGGGAGATTTCTTAGTTAAACAAAGGCTAAAGATTACCATAAAAGAGAAAATGAACATCTTTGATTACATAAAACTAAAAAACTTTTTGCAAAGCAAAATCAATGTATTACATATGAAAAGGTAAAGAATTAATTGGGAAAAACACCTTTGGAGAAAAGTTCTCTGATATGGTCTGATATTGAAGATATACAAGGGATTAATGTAAATATATATGAATGAAACCTATTGCCTGATAGATAAAATGATCAAAGGATATACACAGACATATTTGAAAAGAAGAAATGTAAACTTTCAAGAACCACATGAAAAATACTACAAATCACAAACAATAAGAGAAATGCAAGCTTAAACAAATTTAAAACCATAATCTCACACTTAACAACTTGGTAAAGATGATAAGAAGAAAAAGTGAAAATTGTGGGAGGGTCTGTGGAAAGATAGGCATAATAATATACTGTTGGTGGAACCGTGAATTGGTTCAATCATTCTGAAAAGCCATTTGAAATTATGCTCTCAAAGTCATTAAACTGTGCATAATTTTTGATCCAGTAATACTATGAGTAGGCATATATCCAAAGAGATAAAAGTCAAAGGGAAGAGATCCATATATGACAAGATACTTTTAGTAATCTTTTCTGTAATCACAGAAAACTGGAAACAAAGTAGTTATGCATCAGTTGGGGAATGGCTGAACATATTTCAGTATATGTATTCAATGGAATATTATTGCATCATATGAAATGACAAAAAGGAAAGAAGAACCTGGAAAGAATTGTAAATGAGCAGAATCAGGAGAACAATTTATGCAATGATATTGAATGAGTTCTTTGTTTTTAAAGCAGAGGCATGACTCTGATGCTGACTTGTCATACTTAGTCTCAGGACATAGAACACATTTTATAAGATGCCCCCAGGGACCCAATTACTATACTACTTTTTATGCTTTACTTTCCTCCATCTCTCTCCCTTAGGCAAACTGCTTACCCCTCATTGCTATGGCAGAGTAGTTGAAAAATTCCAACTGCCCTTAGATAGTACAGTAGTCCTTATCTCTTCCAGGGAGATGGAGAGAGAGAGAGAGAGAGAGAGAGAGAGAGAGAGAGAGAGAGAGAGAGAGAGAGAGAGAGAGAGAGAGAGAGAGAGAGAGAGAGAGAGGTGTAATCAATAATGTGACCCTGAAAAGCATGTACACTTTGGTGGAAATTTGGCTATTTTGATTGGGTGTTTAAAAAATGAGCGTGTAGGAATTGAAACCAATCAATCAATGCAGAATACTGATGCCAAAGCATACTTTCCACCTCTTAGCAAACAGATGATGGACTAAAGGTGGAGAATGAGACACACATTTGCAGACATAACCAATATATTGATTTATTTTACTTAACTATAATTCATCATTTCAAGAGAAGGTTTCCATTGGAAAGGCAGGTAAGTAGAATTTATGGGCAGTTATAGTGAAGTAAAAAATGAAGAAAAGAAAGAAAATAATATCAATGAAACATTAAGAAAAATATAGAGATCACAAGGAAATATAGACAAGCGAAGCACCAGTTGGTGCTACCTTGGGGGCAAAGTTTGACTGGGATTTTTTTCGAATTTTAGTTTTGAATTTTGGAATTATATGAGTAACTATATTTAAGGTCTCCCAAAATGATATCCATTTGAGATTGTTTAAAGATTTCTGGGCGAGATACACTGGTTATAGACCTTTCAATGCTTTCTTTTTACTGTGTGATATTGGGCAAATCATTTAACCACTCTCTCCTCAATTTTTTCATCTGTATAATTTGTGGAGTGAACTATATTATCTCTAATGTTCCTTCCAACTCTAAATAACCATTCTTCTATTGGGCAAGTCACTTAGATTTTCCCTCCAGCCCCATTTTCATCATTCACAACATAAAGGAGTTATGTAGTATAATGGAAAATGCCCTGGATTTTGAGACAGAGAGCCTGGGTTTGAACCATAGCTCTGCTGCTTGCTATCCATGTGACCTCAAATCACTTTGAGCTTCAGTTTCCTCATATGTAAATTGTGAGGGCATTGGATTGGATCATATCATATCTGTACTGTTGGGGTACAAGGATAACATTGGATTTTAAAATTTGGAAACCTTAATAATTCACTTTACCTCTGATTTCTAATTAACCACCACCTCTAGACCACTACCATATAGCTATGACTATTTAAGGATATTCCTGGTGAGGAGGCAGCAAAGATACACTCCTACTGACTACTATGGCTCCTGATCTCCCATGGTATGCCTCCCATTTACATATAACTAGTCACCATGACAACATTAACTCTTAACCATAAAATATTTACTTAGCAATAAAGCAAAAGCAAGAACAATCCCAACACCACAGTTGCTTAACATAAGGTAAATGCAGGACTAATCAAAGTGTCATAATCAATACATGAAACTGGATCATGCTCTCCCAGCAGCACACACACAGCATCTGTGGGGTAGTAGAGTGGGGATACAATAACAGAAGCCTAGTAGGGACATACCTGACTGAGGAACTCATCAGTTCAGGACGTCTCACAACTCTGGACTGCATGCTTTGATTTATTTTATCCTTTTGGGAATAATTTTCAGTATTCAAAGTCATTTCCCTTCTGACTGCCTCCTATTCTGATCCTCACCACCATCTTGCTGGGTGAAGCCACTGGTCTTCCACTTTCAAGATGATAAAGCACAGACAATCTCTTTCAATTCACAATCACCCATAAAAGTGTACTCAGGATGTTTGGCACAATTGTTATGATAATCATTTCCCATAAATTAAAGAATTATAAATCTCCTCAAAGTAACTTTCTGGGCAGTACAGACCAGACTAGCCAGCTCTTCATTCAACAAGATTCTGTTTTGTATAATCATTTCTCAGCAACTTCCTTCAGCAAAGTGGCACCCACAGCAAAACCCCTCGGGTTTGGTTCTCTGGCCAGTGCAGACAAGCTCAGCCAGCTCCCCACTAAACAGTACTCTGGGCAATCCAACTGTCTCCGAGCATGTTTTCACAACAAAATTGATGCAAAACCTATCTTTACTCTTCTGTTTCTCCCTCTCAAATCAGATTGGACAGAATAGCACAAACAGGCCCCTTCGAGAAGTTTTACCTCTTTCAAACTGTAGATGGCACTAGAGTGCAATAGTTCAAACTGAGAAGGGTTCACCTGTCTTCCAATTAGCCTTTTTTTCTGGCCAACCAGCAGGCTCCCAGCACAGCAGATAAAGCCTTGTTAGCTGAGACTTCTGCTGGCGTCTTAACTCACCTTCTTCGCAGCTATTGTTTCCTTTATTATTTTTCTGCTGCTTTCCTTACACTCAGCTCCATCAACGCTGATTTTGTCTACTTCCGATGCCTGAGCTTCCTGATAGAAAGTTGCTCATTTGTCTTATGGGGCAAAACTCATTGAATGTATTCTCTATTAGCTACGAGCTCAACACTCTCTATTTAATTTCTCATAGTCTCTAGATTTTTGATTTATTAATTATACCCTTCCAAGCACTAAAAATAGTCAGAAGTATATGAACTGAGAGACCACCATGCCCTGAAACCTCCATAATTTCTCTGCCTTCAAATAGGACCTTTCAGTACATTTTTCTGAGAGGTAGTTTTCTGTTTACTTCTATTAACAGTCTGTCTCTCCACATTTTATCCGGGAATTTATTTCTTCACACACGGATTTTATTAGTTGTTAATACATAATTTTTTTAAATTGTCCCTCTCACAAACCAAACTTTACATATGGAAAGAAAGTACCTTATAACCTTTATAGGTAAAATATGTTTTAAAAAATGAATACAAGGTAATAGGGGGCCAGTCACTGGTAGCTGCAAGGTTCAGGAAAAGCCTCATATGGGATTGTAAGATCAAAGCGAAAAGAGAGAGCATTAAGCTCTAAATCCTACAAGATACTACAACTCATCTTTAATGATTCCGTGCATTTCCAAGTGAGAGTTGGTCTGCAATTGTAACCATGTAACATTTCATGGAAATTATGTTTTGTTTCAAGAAAAACCAAAAGCTAAAATGTTAAAGGACAAAATGTAACTCTAAGTCAAGGCTCATCAACCTCTCCCGAGAGTCAGTCAACTAGCATTTATTAAATGCCAGGTTATGTGCCAAGCACTGTGCCAAGATGCGTATTACCTTCCTTTACTTGGCAAGCTGGGGTGGGATGGGATAAGAGTCGATGGTAGCTTGGAGGCAGCTCCTTTAGAGAGAGAGCTGGGTTGTCTGTGTCTGATAGACATAGTTAGAGATAGCCATCTTCCTCAGCAATGCCAAACAAAAATAGGACACAGACTAGGTGCCTGAGGCAGGGTAGAGGAGATTATCTGAGAGGATGAAAAGAGGCACCAATAGGGGAAGCTATACATTGCCAAAGGCAAAGTTCTACTGTTTCACAGTTCTGCTTAGGGTGAATTCTGGCCATGCCCCTCAAAATCATCTTGTCTACCACCTTTGACCCTGTCCTAGTTCATTATTTGTGCCACAACTTCAGTAGAGACCTCTGGTGTCCGATTACATTTTATTAATTACTACAAAGCATCTAGTCCCTCTTTGAGGAGAAATACCGTTTTAGCATCTTGTCTATATGACATCATGAAACAAATTAATTTGCTATCACTTGAATACTTTTTCTTCCTCAAGCTTTTTAAATGAAGAACAAGTTTGTTGCTTGGTAAGCATGCAAAAAAAATTTCATCTTCTGCACATGTAAATGTAAGGTTGTCAAATTCTTCCTGTTTAATTATTGGAATGATCGCACTCTACACTATGCCTGTTATTTAGATATAACAATTCTTGTGTGGTTATTTCAGAACATGGGTTATTTTGATTTAAAGTATGTTAATTACCTAAATTTGGCCTGAAAATAGTTTTATAAAGTTCATCCAATCAATCCATTAAAATGATCACTGAACTATGACATCAACTTCCTCCGGTACACGAATGAGGCATTTATCTCAATTTATGAAACTCCCCAATATGTAAATATTTAGAAGCAACTTCCTGTCCCTCACCACTTTACCTAGTGGAACACTGAATAATTTGTTCCTTTCCTTTCCTTTCCTTTCCTTTCCTTTCCTTTCCTTTCCTTTCCTTTCCTTTCCTTTCCTTTCCTTTCCTTTCCTTTCCTTTCCTTTCCTTTCCTTTCCTTTCCTTTCCTTTCCTTTCCTTTCCTTTCCTTTCCTTTCCTTTCCTTTCCTTTCCTT
>NW_027185867.1:6486981-6542134 GCF_028583685.1 Petaurus breviceps papuanus | reverse complement strand
TCCTTCCTTCCTTCCTTCCTTCCTTCCTTCCTTCCTTCCTTCCTTCCTCCATTTAATTAAGTTCAATAAGCATTTATTAAGATCTTACTTTGAATATGCTTTTGATGACATGGTGTCAGCCACCTGAGGACAAGGCTAACCAAGTGTGAAGAGTCTCATTATCAGAATATTGGTGAATTTTTTTGTCCATGGCTACTTGCGAGTAAAAGATTTTTTTTCTGGACAGAATTCATATTTCAGCAATATAAAGAACTTCCATTGAGGAAACTCCCTCCAGCAATATAGACTGACACCTGCTTGCTCTGCAGGGTATAGTTTTAGAGTCTAAGACATTAGTAGTTAATAAAAATATAATTCTATTGGCCTTTCCAGATTTGCTTGTACTTTAAAACATGACACTTGGAGAAGAGTAATATTTAACCCAAAGTAATTAATACCTAATAATGTAATTTGGGGCATTTTAGCACCTAAGTAGAATAAATATTTGGGGACAGGGTTTCCTTCCTCACTCACTGAAATCAAGCAACGTAAACTACCATTGATCTCAGTCTTTACAACAAGGATGATGCTAAGTCTATTGTCTTCCTAGCCTAATCTAGCCTAGAAGGGTCTAATAAAAACAAAATAAAGCAAAACAACAAAAAAAAAACCACATCCTCCTTATCATACATATAAGGTTATATAATCTTGGTGTCTCAGGTACTTTCCTTCTGTCTATATATGCTACTCTATTGTGACCGCTGTTGGAGGACTTTAGAGATTTTCACAGAAGACAAATGGTCAACAACGTTCAAATAAATAGTACTTTATCTGTGAGACTTTGAATCACACAAGGGAAGGTGCTTTGCTTGAAAGATCCAAGAAGAGGGGAAGGAGCAGTGATGTGTTGGTAAATGTTTAACAACATCCTCCCTTCCCCCAAGTACTCATTACATACTTTTTGGGTTTAATCTTAATTATTAACATTTCCCCATCACTTTCTCAAGTCCTAGACACTGATTTTTCATATTTAGTGATAATTTAACAATTGGGTCTCTTGAACTGGAGCTATTTTAAGGTGTCTCTAGCACATCTCTGGGCAAGGAAATTGTATAAAGGGCAACGATGCATTCAGATTACAGACACTACAAAGAGAAGGATATGAAATCTCCAGAAGATAGGATAGAGAAGAAGTTTAACCTGTCAAGGTGTCTGTGCCTTGAGTGAGATGATCTTCAGGCCATTGCCGGAGGAGGAAGGTCTATTATATGAAAGGCCCCCTCCAGATATAGCTGGGCTTTCTTCTCAGTTTGATAAGAGCACACCAATGTTGTCCCATACCTATAATAGAGCTGCTCAGCAAAGAGGGACAGGTGTTGAGGTTTGGATTTCATGTGGGTGCTTCTGGATTCCTATCTTTGGTATCATGGGCAGGTAGCCATAAATTAACTAATTTGGCAGTTTGTGGAGGGATAAAGGATATAATCAGTCAATGACTGATGAGCAGGGGACTAGTTATTCCCTCTTGGCTGACCTCCATCTTTTTTGTGAGTGGAACTACTTTTTCCTAACTCCTCCCTGTGAGGATATGAGCATCATTCTAGTCAACTCTCTTGGGTTTGTCCTCAGGAGAATAGTTTCCTTTCAAATCTGCTGTCTGAAGACAATGAAAAGGGGATATGCTTTAAGTGACTGCTTCATAAAACCTAACACCCATTTGCTTGTATCCTTTGCCCTAACAGAACTGCTGACTCAGGTGCTGCTAAGTATGAATCTGGATTCAGCTGTTCTTTTTCTTCTTTTGAGAAGCTATAAAATATGAATTGATAATTCTCTTTTGTTCAGCTGAGAAGGTCCCAACAATTAGAGAATATATGTTGCTTCCTTAGCAAAGATATTACACAATCCATGTATTTCAAATATTATATGTCACACATATTACACATGTGATAGATTATATTTCACAAATATTATATAATACATGTAAATGTATATCATAGCTTAAAATCTGTTTTTCTCTCTTGTGTACTTTACTATTTCCTCTCAGCTACATTTGAGTAATGAAATACATATATCAGTAGCCCAAAGGTTAACCATAGATTTATCTTAATAATGGCTTAATAATAACCTAAGTGAACAGAAATTAAAAATAAACTTAAAGAAACAGTGATAAGTTTTGAAACAAACATGTGCTGTCCCAGGGAAGGACAGAGGAAAGGGGAAATGGAATCACAATCTTAGATCTTCCCTATCTGGGAACTCTGTCAGAACCAGGATTTGTCTATGCACCTATGCACACCTATTGGCTTCATTTAGTCTAGCCAGAATTCTCATGAATTCATCTTTTTAGGTCACCAGTCCCCAATTCAGGCAATAGGGGCTATTACCAGTCATTCACTTTCACATGACTGAGAGCAATTGTAATGGAAATGGTGATGATGATCACCATGACTTATACGTTTTCATTTTCACTCATTCTGGAGGTGATAGTGACCACAGGCTTCCCCTTAAGGCACCCAGTGTTCTAATCCCCTTGTCCTCAGTTTTAAAGTTAACAGCAGAAATCACAGTTGTATAAAGGCTTGAGTCTGGGTAGAAAGCAAAGACACAATGTGAGGCATATGGAGGGGGCAGAGGTAGTCATTCCTATTGGAAATCCTAAGCATTTTTGATGCACTATGTTATAGTATTCCCAAGCCAACTGATGTTGGTAGGCAAGAGTAATTTTAAGTGGAAAGAGATTAATTACCTAAGTGAATCAAAATCTTCTCGACATAGCGAAATAAATGTGAGTTATCCTAGACCTAGGCAAGGGGAGAGGAGGGGCTCTGCAACACAGTATCTATTCTATAGACTTTTTTTGAATTCTTTGCTGGTGCTTACATGTGAATCTCTCATTTTTTTTTTAAAGCAATTGGGGTAAAGTAACTTGCTCAAGGTTACACGGCCAGTTATTTCTGGGTGTGGTGCTGAGTATCTGAGCCAGGATTCGATCTCCAGGTCTTCTCAACACTGGAGCCGGTGCTCTTACTCGCTGAGCCACTTGGCCGCCCCATCCCTCATATTTTATATCCCTCCAAAGATGGTTTCCCATTTCCTACCTTCATTACAGGCAATATTATATGAAGGGACAATAGCCATTACCCTCCAGCTTAGATGTTGGTGCCGATTTACACTACAGGGCACCTTCCCAACATATGACTTGACCTATATTAACATTTAGATTCCCCCAAACCTTTGTGGGCTAAACAGAGTGGTCTTTCAACTTTATAGAAAGGAACTTCATAGTTCTCCATTGCCCCTCACCTACTTATTAAAAACTGTATTTATTGCATACATAAGTCAGGACAAAAAGACAAATACAAATAGAAGGAAGGTAGCTTAAGAGTGAAAAAAAAAAACTAGAAACTGGTGGAGGGAGGGGGTGGCTTCCTGTATAGGGCTTAAATTTAATCCTAAAAATCCTAAAGAAAGTCAGCAATTCTAAGACTTGGAGATTTGGAAAAAGAACATTCCAGATGTGGGGGACCACCAGTGAAGGGTACAGAGAAGAGAGATGGAACTCTGTGTGTGAAGCAAGGAGGCCAGCATAACTGGATTGTGGAGTGTGTAAAGGACTTTATAGAGGATATATTGGAATGGGGACAGATGAGGCAGAGTCTAATCAGAAGCCTGTTGCAATAGTATAGCTGAGAAGTTTTGAAGACTTGAATTTGATAGCTTTGTGAATGTAGAGCAGATGTATGTCAGAGAGGTTATAGGGAAGGAAGTTATGAAATTTTGCTATTGCTTAGATTTGTGGGGTGAGCAAGAAGATACTGAGGTTGTAAACCCAAATGACTAAAAGGAAAATGGTATACTCAGCAGTATTACAGAAGTTCAGAATAGGGGTTGTTTTGGGAGTGGAGAAAAATGAGTTTTGTTTTGGAGATGTTGAGTTTGAAATGTTTACAGAACATCCAGTTCCAAATGTGCAACAGGGAGTTGGTGATAGAGTACAGAAGCTCAGGAGAGAGACTAGGGCTGGATAGATATATTTAGGAATTATCTGTGTAGAGATAATTATTATGAGTTTATGAGATCACCAAATGAAAGAATAGAGAGAAAAGAGAAGAGGACCTAGGACCTTAGAAGATAACTAAAATTAGTGGGCATGACCTGAAGATCCAGTAGAAAAGAGGAAAGCATACTCAGGAGGAAAAGACAATCAATACCAAATATTGAAGAGAAGTCAGCAGGGATAAAGATTGGTGAAAGACCATTACATTTAGCATTTAAGAGATTACTGATAACTTTAAAGAAAGAGAGAATGATGATGACATCCTCTGGAGAAGGTAGAAGAGGATAGATCAAAGGTATGTGTAGAGGGATTGGCCTTTGAAAGAAGAAGGTCTGCCTTATCAGGCTGGAGAAGAGGAGGAGATAGTGGGTGATGGTATCAGAATGAGGTAAGAAGGAGAGGATAAGAAGGAGCTCTCAGTCAATGACCTCAACTTTTTTTTCCTGTAAATTTTGAGCCAAATTCCTCATGTGAGAGGGTTGGGGGACAGGGTGGCATGGGAAGTTGAAAAAAGGTGAGTAGGTTAAGAGCAATTCCCTTACCTGTAGCACCAATGCAATATTTGCAGCACCCACAACCATGATAAAGACTGTGACTATAAAAATCACATGACGTTCCATCGCAAAATATACCAAACTCTCCATACAGAGAACAGAATTGAAGCATTTCTTTACACACCAGAAAATTGGATCCCAAGACCAGTAAGCTGATACCATCATAATACCAAAAATATTAAGAAGCCATAATAACACTGAGAGCCACAGCATCCTTCAGTCTTCCCACAAACCAATACAAGATCAATATTTACTCACAAACCTCTCTCTTTCCTTACCTGAGTACCTCTCTCTCCAGACATCTCTCTCCTTCTGGCTCCCAACTTCCTGTGGGCTCTGCATCCCTTCAGCAAACTCCTCCTACTACAAGCTTCATGTGACTATATTTAGCCTATTAGGAGGCAGAGTTTACTTTCAAAGCATAGGAGGTCTTCAAACTCCCCCCTAGATCTATTAAGGGGCAGGGAAGATCTTCAAATTCCCATTCCTATTACAATACCCTAAGAAGGTCAAATACAGAAAGAAAGGTTTAAAATATACCAAAATATACATAGCAATATATTTTGTGCCCATCAGTTGGGGAATGGCAAAACAAATTGTGGTATGTTAAAGTTATGGAATATTATTAGGACATAAGAAATTATAAATATGAATAACTCAAAGAAACATGGGAAAATATGAAATAATGTGGAGTGAAAAAGGTTGAAGTAGGAGAAAAATGCATACAATGACTCAATAATGTGAATGAAAATAACACTAAAACGTCAAAATTCAAATTATATACAATGACGAATATTTGTTTCAGAGGACTAAAGATTAAATATTTTCCTCTTTTTTTGTTGGTTAGTAGTGGATTTGGGGTACAGAGTGTTGCACATACAATAGTTTTAACTTCCTCTTATAACTTCAAATTATTTCCCAGAAAGTCAGACAAATTCGTAGCTTGACTAGCAGTGCATGAGTGTTTTTTCTTCTCTAGTACTATTTTCATATTTTATTATGTTTGCTAAGCTAGTGGGTGTATTGAGACTTCAGAGTTGTTAGAATTTTTTTTTTCTCTTACTGTTAATGATTTGGAGCATTTTTCATGAAGGGTTGATCATTACCAACTTTTCTTTTGAAAACTGTTTATTCATTTTCTTGCACAACTTTACTTTTGGGGAAATTGCTCTTCTATGTGTGTCAATTCCCTGTGTAGCTTGAACATTAGTTTTTTTTTTATCAGAGATGTTTGACCATAAGACTTTTTTCCTAAACCAAAGTTTCCCTTATTCTGGCTATAATGATTCTGTTCCTTCAAAAGCTTTTAAAATTTTATACAAAGTAGTCTTTTTGTCTTTTATTATCTTTTCTATCCCTTTTTTGGTTATGTATGCTCCCTTAATTATAGAAGTAAAAAGGACTTTCATACATTTTTCTTTATTTTTTTCCATCATGTAATATTTTACATTTAAGCTGCTTATCTATTTGGAACTTACTGTGGTATATGCTGTAAGATGTTGGTCTTACCCTATTTTATACTGAACTACTTTCTAATTTCTTTCCACAGTTCTTGTGAAATTGGAAATCTTCCCCAGTAGATTCTATTCTTACTTTTATAGAACACTGGGCTACTGTGTTCATTTGTTTCTGATCATATTTGTCTAGTCTTCACCTCTGACCTATTTGTCTATTTCTTAATCAATACCAAGTGCTTTGATCATTACTGCTTTAGAATGTAGCTTGAGATCTGCTAATGGTAGGCCTCTTTAATTTCTTTTTTCATTATTATTATTTCCTTTGAACTTCAAGATTTTTGTTTCTCAAAATCCATTTTATCATTATGTCTTTTAAAAAACCTTCTAAGTAGTTTTATTTGCATAGCACTAATTAGACTCATTCAGGCATTGTACTCATTTTTATTTTTTGGCATGGCCCATCCATAAATGATGATTATAGCTATAATGTCTTCTTTTATGTCTGTAAGGGGGTATTTTGTAATCATATTTACATGAGTCCCAAGTATGCTTTGGTAGTTTAATTCTCAGATAGTTTATGCATCCTTTTTCCCTGGTTATTTTTACTATTGCATAGAAATGCTGGTGGGTTTTGTTGATTTATTTTATATTGTGCTATTCTAATGAAACTATTAGACATCTTAATCGGCTGTTTGGCTTTTTTTTTTTTTTTTTTTTTTTTTTTGAATGTTTTTTTTTTATATTTTTTATTTTAAAAAAATAAAAAAATTTTTTTTTTTTTTTTTTTGTTTTTTTGTTTTTTTTTTTTTTTTTTACTGTTTCTCTGAATGGTTTTGATGTAAACATTATACTGTAAAAAATAAGAATAGTTTTTTCTTCTTTTCCAATATTTATGCTTTTAATTTCTCTTCCTTGTCCTATTACTAGAGCCAGAATTTCTAATACTATGCCAAATGGGAATGAAGAATATGCATCCTTGCTTTACTTGCGTATTTACTAGAAATACTTCTAATTTTTTTCTGATATAAATGATAGTAATTTTTAGCTTTAGATATATACTTTTGATCATATTAAATCCCTTTCATGTCTATCCTTTTTATGTCTTTTAAGATAAATGAATTCTATATTTTGGCAAATAATTTTCTCCATTTAGTGGGTGAAAACATATATTTGTGTTTTTTTTTACTGTTTATATTAGTAATTATACTAATGTTGAACCATATTTAAATCCTTTGTGTAAATATAACTTGTTTACAACATTTTTTCTGGTATATATTGTTTTAGCTTCTTTTCTATTTTTATTTAAGCTTTTTCCATTTTAAAAAATATTTTAACTTACTCCTTATTGAAATTGTTATATTTTTCTCTTGTTTATTTCACCCTGGTTTGTAAATCAGCACAATGATTATTTTATAAAAAGACTTGGTAGAGCACATTCTTTGTGACTTAAAATAGTTTTTGTATCACAGATATTAATTGCTTCTTACACATATGATATAATTTATGTATATATCCATTGGGACCCTAGGTTTTTGTTTTACAATTCATTTATAGCTTATTTGCTTTTACTATCTGAAATTGTTTTGTAATTTGGGTATTTTATATTTTTCTAGGTTATCATCCATTTACTCTAAATTCTCAGTTTCTTTTCATTGGGAATTTATCTTGTTTGTTGAGAGATAGCAAAATGCAGTATGAAGAAGTCAGAGGGGCTGGACTCAAATTCCAGTTCTTCCCTTCACTTTCTATGTGTCTTTGGTCAAGCCACTTAATATCTCTGGATGGTAAACTAGATGATCAACTTTAATCCTATGAATTATTAATAATTTGTTTCTCTCCTTTTTTTCTTTTTGGAGGGGGGAAAGTAGGGCAATTGGGGTTAAGTGACTTGTCCAAGGTCACACAGTTAGTAAGTGTTAAGTGTCTGAGGCCAGATTTGAATACAGGTTCTCCTGACTCCAGGGCCAGTGCTCTATTCACTGTGCCACCTAGTCACCCCTCTCCTTTTTCTTAATCAAGTTAATTAATGGCTTACTAATTTTGTTATTCATTCTTAAAAACCAGCTAGATATTTGTTTTGTTACTAATTCTATAGTCTTATTGTTATTATTTTTAGCTATTCCTCAACTTTTCAAGACTCGTTTTACTTAGGGATTGTCAATTTGTTTATTTTCTAGCATTTAAAATTGTATACTGTGGAAAATCCTTCCTTTCCTAAATTGTTATATCTCTGAAAAATGTATAAATAGTCTCAATGTGACCAAATAGATGTATATTCAACAATTACATTTTAACCTGACCAAATATACTCTTGTATGTATGAACTATGATTGGAGTTGAATGAATAACCTTACGTATTTGATCCAGTACTGTAAAGATATATATGTATATGTGTGTGTATAAAACTATAACATAAAGCCTTATTTAAACTACAGTTAACATTTTAACTAATTTCATAGCTTGGCTATTATTTTTGATCCAATGCACACTCTTCCATACGCCTACCTCCTTTCCCTTTCTATGTAACTCTGGAATTGAATCTTTCATCCAAGGACTTTGTTCTTACATATTCTTTCATTAAATACAATTTTCTTTAATGTTGCTTTTTAATTTTTAGGTCTTTTTGTTTTTGGAGGGCAATTGGGGCTAAGTAACTTGCCCAAGGTTACATGGCTAATTTTGAGTGTGTGGGTGTTAAGTGTATAAAGCCGGAACTGAACTCAGGTCCTCCTGACTCCAGGGCCAGTGCTTTACTCACTGTGCCACCTAGCTGCCCCTGCTTTTTAATTTAAAAAAAAAATTTCAATCTTATTTTATTTCGCATTTATTCTTCAGGAAACTTTCCCTAACCCCTCTTAATTCCAATGCTTTCCCTCTGTTAATTCTTTCCTATTTATCTGTTATGTGTTTTGCTTTGTATGTTTGCATGTTGTCTCCCCATTCAATTGTAAAGTCCTTCAGGTCAGGGACCAGTTTTTGCCCCTTTGTATCTCCAGCATATAGCACAGTTCCTGGCACATAGTAAGAACTTAATAAATGTTTATTGATAGATTGATTTTTAGTTCCCAAT
The DNA here is from genome assembly GCF_028583685.1 of Petaurus breviceps papuanus. NCBI lineage: Eukaryota > Metazoa > Chordata > Mammalia > Diprotodontia > Petauridae > Petaurus > Petaurus breviceps. Next base: position 6,533,014 of record NW_027185867.1, on the reverse strand, counting down.
TATTTCTTTCCCCTTCCCCCTGTCCTATCCATTGAGATCCAAGAAAATTAAAACCCATTACAAATATGTGTAGACATACAAAACAAATTTTCACTTTAACCATGCACCTTCCCCCAAAGAAAATAAAAGAAATAGAAGAAAATATACTTCAATATGCACTTCAAGAACAAATTAGTTCTCTCTCTGGAGGTGAATAGCATGTTTTTTCATGAATCCTTTGCTCATCATGTTGGTCAGAGTTACTATGTCTTTCACAATATTGCTTTCCTATATAAATTGTTCTCCACATTCTGCTCACTTCACTTTTCATCAGTTCACAAAAATCTTCTGAGGTTTTTCTGAAACCATACACTTCCATAATTTCTTACAGCACAATATATCACATTTATATACCACATCCCTCTAACTATTCCCCACCAACTGATGGTCATCTTCTCAGTTTCCAATTCTTTGCTATCACATAAAGAGCTGCTATAATTTTTTTTGTACATCTAGACCTTTTTCCTCTTTTTTTGATCTCTGGGGTATAGATGTAGTAGCAATGTTCCTGGCTTAAAGGGTATACACAGTTTAATAGATTATTGAACTTAATTTCAAATTATTTCCCAGAATGATTGGATTTGTTTACAGCTCTACCAATAATGTACAAGTGTACCTATTTCCCCATACTTCCTCCACATTTGATTTTCCTTTTTTTAATCATCTTAATCAACCTAGTGGGTGGGACATGATACTTCAGAGTTGTTTTTATTTGCATTTCTCTAATTATTAGTGATTTAGAATATTTTTAAATTTGGCTATTGATAGGGGCGGCCAGATGGCTCAGCGAGTAAAAGCACTGGCTCCAGTGTCGGGATGACCTGGGGATTGAATCTGGGCTTAGATACTTAGCACCACACCCAGAAATAACTGGCCATGTAACCTTGAGCAAGTCACTTAACCCTGATTGCTTAAAAAAAATTGGCTATTGACAGCCTTGATTTCTTCCTCTGGAAACTGTCTACTCATATTCTTTGACCATTTATCAGTTGGGAAATTATTCTTATTCTTATAAATTTGAAAAAGTTCCCTATATATTTTAAAAGGGAGAAGAGAAAATTGCTGCAAAGATATTTTCCTTCAGTTTCCTGATTTTATTCTAATTTTAGCTGCATTAGTTTTGATTGTACAAAAACTTTTCAATTTTATATAATCAAAATTATTCACTTCACCTCTTGTGAACCTCTCTATCTTTTCTTTGATCATGAATTCTCTGCTTATCCATAGAGCTGGCAGGTAATTTCTTCTATGATCAATGAATTCAATTGTAACATCACCCTTTATGAACCCATTTTGAGTTTATCTTGGTATACCAATGTGAGATGTTAGTCTATGCACAGTTTCTGCCAGACTACCTCTCAGTTTTTATGATAGATTTTGTCAGTGAGTTTTTGCCCCAATCTTTGGGTTTATCAGATACTAGGTTGCTGTGCTCATTTGATTCTCTATTTTGTGTACCTAATGAGAATTAAATATAATTTAATTTAAGTTTATTCCCCATATTTTTGTGGAAGGACCTTTATTTGAGCAGCTTTAATCCCAGAAATACTAATTCATGAAGGAAGCCATGTAGAGTTGTAGTTAGTTCTCTATTTTCTTTGTCAAGGGATTTGATCTTACTCTATGCCCTTGGGATTTTCTTGGAAAAGTTATTGAGGTGATTTGTCATTTCCTTTCCCAGATCATTTTACAGATGAGGAAACTGAAGCAAACAGGGTTAAGCAACTTGCCCAGAGTCACACAAGTTGTCATGTAAATGATTCTCTTAACTTCCTTTCTTTTCATTGGGAATTTCTCTTGTTTGTTGAGAGATAGTAGAATGCAATATGAAGAATTAAGAATTTGAAGTCAGAGTACCTGGACTCAAATTCCACTTCTTTTATTCACTGTCTTTGGTTAAGCCACCTGATATCTCCATAACTGTCTGAGGTCAAATTTGAACTCATTTTTTTTCCTTATTCCAAGTCTGATGCTCTATCCAATGCTCCACCTAACTACCTCTAGTAGGCACCCCTGCCCTTCCTCTCCCTGTTGCCAATATGCTCCAAACAATGAACTCAAGATCTGTGAACAACTGAAACTCATCAGGTTGCCTATAAGTTAATTATTATTTATCTACATATGATTGGTAAAAATACAGAACAAAACAGGCAACCAGAGGCCTTGCTTCAATGTTGCCTCGTTGGTCACTTATGTTGCTGATGAGTGAGGAAGGGAGAAGATGGGGAGGGGGAAAAGGGTGGCTGTTTTCTTCCTCCTGTTCCTCTGGGGATAGCTTTGAATAGTTCTGACACAATTTGTAGATAAGACAAGAGAGGGATTGAAGGCTGATCATTCTCCTTTAAAGATCCAATGAGTCAGAGGTTCTTTACACTGAGTTGCCAATAAGAGGATTTCTTTGTCATTCCCCAAATGCCTAAGTACTCCAGTATGTAATAACATATAGCGAGCTGGGAGCAGGCAAGGTAGTCTTACAAGGTAGTCTTCCATGTCCCCTGTTACATGATTTCCTCTGCTGAAAGGAATGGTGTGAGAAGTAGGAAGGGGCATGGAGAGAAAGAAGATTTGGAACAATTGCCTTGAGAATTATAAGGGAGACTCAATTAGGGGAAAATGAAAGGATTGCTATTTAACCTTGAAAGCCCAAATGTGATTAAATAACATAAATTTGTAGTGGACCCAAGTCAACATTTTTATGCGTCTTCTTCCAACTGAATTTATTACCGGTCAAGAAGAGGAGAATCAGATGATGTATTAACCAATGGTAAGAGTTAAACAAGGTGTGAGAAGTAGCAAGAGAAGAGTTGAGAAATTCCAGGTGACAGTGTCATTCTGTGAAAAGAGGAAAGTCCACACACAGGGGTGGGGAACCTATGGCCTTGAGGCCACATGGGGCTCTCTAGGTCCTCAAGTGTGGTCCTTTCACTGAATCCAAACTTCACAGAACAAATCCACTTAATAAAATGATTTGCTCTGTAAACTACTCAGTCAAAAGTCTTCACCCAAGGGCCTAGAAGGCCACATGTGGCCTTGAGGCTGCAGGTTCCCCACCCCTGGTCACTCCACAGCATAAGTGGCTGACTAGGATAACAGAGAGACATTGAGGGACTAGTGAGTAAAAGCCACAAGTTATGGAGGAGTGATCCAGAGGGAGAGATGAAAGGTTACAAGACAAATGATTAGAAAGAGGACTTTTAGAGCTCAGGATTTTGTTTTGAGTGTTTTGAGTGTTGGTGAAATCAAGGGTGTGTGGCTAAGGTGTAGGCAATACAGGTTTGGTAAACTAGGACATCAGAGTTTGTGAGGGGATGTCAGTCGGTGGGTTGTTGTCCTTCATTCTCAAAGAGGACCAATATTACATCACTATCAAGGTACAGTGTGTCCAACTGTGACTGATCAGAGCAATGTGTTCCATGAGCTTGGAAGGCTCTACATAGGTTGGGCACAAATAGTTCACATGAACATTTGGAGCACAGATGTCTCTAAATTTGCACCTCTTATGTTTCTTTTGAACTACTGCAATTCTGCTTCACTCATAGGGAACAGTGCCTTCTTTGATGTGGGCATGCCATGCTGGGCAGTCTTTTGCCAGTGTTTCCCATGTCAGGCAATCGACTCCAAAATTCATCAGAGAGACCTTGAAAATGTCCTTGTATTGCTTCTTCTGACCTCCATGTGAGTGCTTACCTTGTGTGATTTCTCCATCTTTTAGGCAAATGTATGTTTGACATTCAAACAACCTGACCAATCCATCAGATTTGCACTCTCTGCAGTAGAGTTTAAATGTTTGGCAATTCAGTTTAAGAAAGGACCTCAGTTAGGGGCGGCTAGGTGGCACAGTGAATAGAGCACCGGCCCTGGAGTCGGGAGGACCTGAGTTCAAATCCAGCCTCAGACACATAACACAAAAACTAGCTGAGTAACCTTGGGCAAGTCACTTAACCCCAATTGCCCTCCAAAAAGAAAAGAAGAAGAAGAAGAAGAAGAAGAAGAAGAAGAAGAAGAAAAGACCTCAGTGTCCAGTATCTTATCTTGCTAGGTGATCTTCAGAATCTTCCCAAGACAATTCAACTGGAAATGAATCAGTACTAGTAGACTGTGCAGGTTTCACAGGCATGCAACAATGAGGTCAGCACAATGGTTCTACAGACCTTCAGTTTGGCAGGTAATCTAGTACTTCTATCCCACACTTTCTTTTGGAGCCTCCCAAACACTAAGCTAACCCTGGTAATGTATGTGTCAACCTCATCATCTATGTGTACAACCTGGAAATATACTGCCAAGGTAAGTGAACTTATCCACAACATTCAAAAGTTTTCCCTTTATTGTAACTGATGGTTCCATGCATGGGAGGTGTGGTGCTGGCTGGTGGCGTATTTTCTGGGTATTAATTGTTAATTGGTATTAATTGTTAAGCCAAAATTGGCACAAATACTAGAGAATCAATCCATACTTTGTTGTATCTTTGTTGTATCTCAGTCTCAGAGGCTACACTGAAAGCTTAATCATCTGGAAAGAAGACACTCTCTAAAGGTCTAAAGACCTCATATAAATGATTACATTTGAGCTATGAGCATTTAAAGAAACTATAGTAGACAACCTATATAAAGACATAGAGACAAAAGATGACACGACATAAGAAAGACAGATTAGTTGGAGCACAATGTGAGAAATGGGGTGTGTGTTATTAGTCTGGGAAGGTAGGTGGGGACAGGTCATTAAAAACTTCACATGACAAGCATGAGAGTCTGGCATTTGAAACTCCAAAAGTTAATGGGCATTACAAACAATGACTTTGAGTTTCTCAAGAATTCTTTACATCTCTTCATATTTCAATTGCTTTAACTGGACATAAATCTATTTAAAACTGATTAAGGAGAATAGAAGATATTTACAGTTCTGGTCAGGCCTAACTTCTCTGTGTAGGGATATCAGAGACAGGCAGATGGTACAGTAGATAGAGCATTGTATTCGAGGTCAGGAAGACCTGAGTTTGAATCCAGACTCAGTCTTACTAACCCTGTGACTCTGGGCAAGTCACTTAACCTCTGTTTGCTTCAGTTTCCTTACCTCTAAAATGAGGATAATAATAGTATCTACCTCCCAGGATTGTTGCGAGAATAAAGTGGGTTAATATTTGCAAGCCTTAAAATAATATATAAACACTAGCGATGATGATGATAGTTAGGGGCAGGGTCGATATCAGGGACAGAATCAGGGCTGGCCTATATGCTCAGAAACACATGGCGAATCAGAATTCAAGATTTATAAAGATCTTTGTCCATCTACTTTTCCTTAGGTGCAAGGCTATATGAAAATAAACCAGAGAAATGCCTATTTACAAACAAATTTCTTTGTTAATGTATTTCAAATTTGTGGTCAAAATGCTTTTCACCATTATGGTCAAGATTTTTTTTTTTGGTGTCTCACAAATCTAACTAAAATGACTTTAAACAAAAAACAGAGAGTGATTGAGATGGCTGCATTGCATATATGTACCAAGTTGGATACCATAACAAATAGCTACAGTGAAGGAAGAGTAGCTTCTGAGACACCTGGAAATTGACAGGAGACAAAACCCAAGAAAGGAACCAAAAATCAAACCAAATGAACCTCAAATATCTATGTACAAACATCCAAAGTTTAGGCAGAGTTTTAACACAAGCATGCAAATTTGATTTCCTAAGTATCATTGAGATTTCTTGGTGTTAATGTTAAGCCAAAATTGGCACAAACAGTAAGAGAATCAATCCATACTTTGTTGTATCTCAGTCTCAGAGGTTACATAAGAAACAAGATAAGTGAAGTCAGATAGCGTATATATTAAATCTACTCATGTCAGGTGAACTAGGATTTGAGGTTTTACTGACTACTTTAGCCCCCATTGCCTAAAGGTCAGGAATGTTATACTTTACTCCTCCCCCAGATTTCTGCTTTGTGGCATTTATTGGCTCCAGTCCCCACTGTGATCTTCCTGATTTTTAGAGGATTCTTTTCTTGAACTTTGGTTTCATTTAGTCGCTAACAGTCAGATTAGCTTTTACAAAGAAATATTTGTTTCAAAAATATAATCATAAAAATACAATATACTCCACAACAAGCTAGAGACATAATCTCCCCTTATGCTATCTCAGTTTCTGGGAGGAGAAAGGGATTAAGTTCACAAACTCAGCTCCTATCCAGTACAGTCCCAAGTGCTAAGGCCCAAACCCCCACAGGTTAAAGTCCCAGGAACCCAGACTTTTCAAGACTTTCCTGCTGGGCTGCCTGCAACAATCTCATGGCTCAAATTCCTGGGTCTAGTGGGGATTGCTACCTCCACCTAAAAACTGAGCAGGACAAACAAAATACCTGAAGCTCATTTCTTGGAGTCATGGGGTTAAAAAGGAGAAAGTCAGAGATGTAACCTTTCTTCCTCATTCAGTTCATAGTGCCCAAGCTAGTGGAGTACTGCGTGTGATCTTTACCCTCTGCATATAGAAAATAGTGTTCAAAAAAGAGACACTATCTCAGTTTGCCAGTTTTAAAGACACAGCATATTCTGGCTGCACAGCCAACTAAAGGAAAAGTTCCCATACAGATGGCCTCCATGTTAGGTGATCTGGGCATACTTCAAGGATTCAAGGCCCATGGTAACCTATACCTCTCTCATGTGTAATCTACCTCTAGTGGTCACTCTGCTTAATTGCTACTTAGTACAATATTCATTCTCAGAACCCTGAGTACAAAAGTAATGCAAGGGTGTGTTTGAATATTTTTTTAATTTAATAAAATTACAACATGTTGGTGATTAAATAGTTAGTTCTGAGATCCTGCCCCTAGATGTTGAATGTTATTTATTTAGTAAACAGGAGAAACTTCTTTCCCCATAAGCAGTTATTCATATCTAGGTATCAAAACTCCTAATCTCCTAGGCTTCAATAAATATGTAATGGCTATATTACATAGTTACTATAAAATAAAACAATAAAAATATATTGGCTATATTCTTTATTAACAATGCAACCAGTAACATAGAGACAAAAATAATTATTTATAATGTTTTAGATGTAAAAAACATCAAAGCCAGAGTCTAAATATCACTATTACTTTTTTTTTTTTTAAGCAATCGGGGTTAAGTGACTTGCTCAAGGTTACACGGCCAGTTATTTCTGGGTGTGGTGCTGAGTATCTGAGCCCGGGATTCAATCCAGGTCATCCCTACACTGGAGCCGATGCTCTTACTCGCTGTGCTACCTGGCCTCCGTGATCACTATTACTTTTGTCTTACTTCTGGAACACAGTCTCATCATTTATCTCTCAGGTTAATAGCCAAAGCTTTTCAAGATTACTCATTTTATTATTTGCTTTATATAAGGGTTAAACTTAGATCATTAAGACAATACATTCTTTCTGTTCTCTCATGGTTGGTAAGTCTCCAGAAGGACCATTAAAGCTCTCTATTCTCTTCAATGAATCCTTAAGAAATTATCATATTTCTTCACAATGTAAGTGTTAAGGTCCATTTATTACTCCAGTCCACCTAAAAGAAATTACCTTTATAAAGTAAGAATACTTCTTGATTGAATCCATCAATCAGAACAATTGTGAACAGTAGTTATCTATGTCTGTGAATCAGTCAAAGTAAGAAACTTTTATAAAAGTGTGACGCTATCTCAACAGCAGAGGGTCTGAAGCTGGGGACCAAGGACCAGAGTCTCAAAGAGTCAAGACAGAAAAGATCTGAAAGCCCAGTGACAACAAGGGGAAATAGAAATTTAAGGTGGGACTGACCTCTGGCAGAGTAGGCCTTTGGATCCACAAATATCTCAGAGGACTAAACTCAATTCTACCTGCTGAAGGATTGAAGAAGCCCTGAAAGGTCTACTCTTTCTGCACCTTCCCCTCTCCATGCATAAATATCCATAGATGCCATAATATAGCCTATTGCTTTTTCACCCAAACGTTTCTGGTAACTTGAATTTTGTCTCAACCACAGAGAGGTCAGAGATTAACTAAAAATTGATATAAATTAAGACAGAAACTCCACCTCTCTGCTCGAATATTAGGAATTTTTAACCTGGGACTCAGAATAATTGTGATTAAGCTGGTAATTTTTCATCTCTTATTTGCCAGATTTAATGGTTTTCTATTCTCATTTCATTCTCATCTTGCCTTCTTTTGTAGCATTTGGCACTGTTTGTTACTTTGATCTTCTGTAAACACTCTCCTCTCTAGATTTCATTTTTTAACCTTTAAAATTTATTGTCTTTTCATTTTTAACATTCTTTTCTTTTAAAGTTTTGAGTTCAAGAGTTCTCTCCCTCCTCACCGCCCCCCCCCCCCATCCACTGAGAAGGCAAACAATATGACATCAATCATGCATGAAAAATCATACAAAACTTATTTTCATATTAGCTGTATTGAAGAAAAATAAAAAAGGTGAGAAAATTGTACTTCAATTTGCACTCAGATTTCATCAGTTCCCTCAAGTTGAATAGCATTTCTTCATCATGAGTCCTTTGGAATTGTCTTGGATTGTAGTTTTGATCAGAGTAGTCAAGTCTTTCACAGTTGATCATCATTGCAGCATTGCTGTTACTGTGCAAACTTCACTTTACATCAGTTCATATTGGTCTTGCCATATTTTTCTGAAACCACCTCCCTCATCATTTCTTATAGCACAATAATACTCCATCACAATCATATGCCACAACTTATTCAGTCACTCCCCTGCTGAAGAGCATCCCCTCAATTTACAATTTTTGTTGCTACAAAAAGAATTGCTATAAATATCTTGTGTATTTAAGTCCTTTTCCTTTTCCTTTGATCTCTTTGGGGTACAGACCTAATAGTGATATTGCTGGATAAAAAGGATATGCAGAGTTTGATAGCCCTTTGGATGTAGTTCCAGATAATTCTCCAGAATGGTTGGACCAGTTCACTATTCTACAAACAATTCATCAATGTACCTGTTTTACTTCATCTTTTCAACATTGTCATTTGTGATAGACATGAGATGGTACCTCAGAGTTGCTTTACTTTATCTTTCTCTAATTAATAGAGATTTGGAGCATTTTTTCAAATGACTATAGATAGCTTTGAATTTTTCTTCTGAAAACTGCCTATTCATATCCTTTGACCTTTTGTCAATTGGGGAAGGGCTCTTATTTTTACAAATTTGACTCAGTTTCCTACATATTTAAGAAATGAGGCCTTTATCAGAGAAATTTCCTGTAAATATTTTTGATATTACTTCATAATTTATGGTGTCTTTTAGCAAGATGTAGTTTCCTTGGTTATCCATTTTAATTAGTTCTGTTTTTGTTTTTGCTTTGTCTGAGATCAAGATTGCTACCCTGACCTTTTTTTTTACTTCAGTCAAAGCATAATAGATTCTGCTCTAGTCCTTTATTTTAACTCTGTGTGTGTCTTTCTGTTTCAAGTCTGTCTCTTGTACACAACATATTGTTGGACCACTGCCTCCCTTAATTAGCATTCCCTTTTATCATCCTGCCTCATATCCCTTGTACTCTTCCCCTCCTATTACTTTATTGTGTAAGATAGATTTCTAAACCTAACTATATGTATGGATATATACGTGTATATACACACACACATGCACGCGCGCACTCACGTGCACCTGTATTCTTCCTTCTTTGAAGCAATTCCAATGAGAGTGAATTTCAAGCATTGCCTGCCACCCTCCTCATTTGCTTTCCATTATAAATGTTTTTCCTTCTGAACTTCTATGTGAGAAAAATTTCCCTATTCCACCTCTCCCTTCTCCCATTGCATCCCTCTTTCCCATCTCTTTACTTTTTTTCTTTTTGGAGATCATGCCAATATAGCAGACTAACACTCATGCCCTCTGTCTAAGTAGACTCCTTCTGACAAAGTTCTTAGTAGTTATATGAATCATCTTCTCATGTAGGAATATAAGCAGTTATTAATTAAAATTATAAATATAAGCAGTTATTAAATCCCACAAGATTCTTTTCCATGTTTACCTTTTTATGCTTCTCTTGAGTCTTGTATTTGAATATTAAATTTTCTATTCAGCTCAGGTCTTTTAATCAGGAATGCTTAGAAGTCTTCTATTTCATTAAGCATTCATTACGCTCTCCTAGCCTTCCTCCCTTTCCCCCCCACAGATTATACTCAGTTTTCATAGGTCATTCTTGGTTATAATCCTAGTTCCTTTGCCTTCTGGAATTTTGCATTCCAAGGCTTCCACTCCTTTAATGTGGAAGTTGCTAAATCTTGTGTGATCCTGACTCCAGCTCCATGATATTCGAATTGCTTCTTTCTGGCTGTTTAAAATTTTCTGCTTGATCCAGGAACTCCATAATATTACTATAATGTTCCTGGGAGTTTTCATTTAAGTATCTTACAGGAAGTGATTAGTATATTCTTTCAATTTCTATTTTAATGTCTGGATCTAACATATGAAGGTGATTTTCCTTGATAATTTCTTAAAATATGATATCTAGGCTCTTTTTTTGGTCATGGCTTTTAGGTAGTCCAATAATTCTTAGATTATCTCTCCTCAATCTATTTTCCATGCCAGTTGTTTTTCCAATGAGATATTTCACATTTTCTTCTGTTTTTTCTTTATTTTGACTTTGTTTTATTGTTGCCTAATGTCTTATAGAGTCATTATCTTCTACTTGCCTAATTTTAATTTTTAAGGAATTATTTTTTCAATAAGCTTTTGTACTTTTTAAAAAAGCAATTGGGGTTAAGTAACTTGCTCAAGGTTACGTGTACTTCTTTTTCCACTTGGCCAATTCTGCTCTTTAAGTTATTTTTTCAGTGAATTTTTATACCTCCTTTTCCATTTGGTTTATTCTGCTTTTAAAGGAATTCTTTTCATCAGTAAATTTTTGTGCCTTTTTTGACATTATGTCAATTCTGTTTTTTAAGGTGTTATTTTCTTCAGTATTTTTGGTACCTTTTACCAAGCTGTTAATTCTCTTTTCATAATTTTCTTGTATTACTTTAATTTCTTTCCCTAATTTTCCTTCTACCATTCATATCTCTTTTCCTTAACTCTTCCAGGAATTCTTACTGGCCTTGAGTCCAATTAACACTTTTTTGAGGTTTTGCTTGTAGTTATTTTCACATTGGTGTCTTCTTCTGTCTATGTCTTGGCTTTCCCTGCCACTGTAGCAGTTTTTTATGGTCAAGTTATTTTTTGTTGTTGTTTGCTCACTTTTCCTAATCTTATTTCTTCACTTTGAACTTTATGTTAAAGTTAGGATCTACTCACCTAGGGGTGAGGAGGCACTGTGCCAAACTTTAGGCTTTTTTTGTGATGCTGTTTTCAGTGCTAGTTCTGGGGGAGTCTGAAAGTTTTTGTTGCTTCCAAGGTGGTGTTATCATGGGAGAAGTATGGTCACTACTCTCCCAGTCTACCCTTTGTTCTTCCCTCAGGAAGGGACCCTCCCCTCCCTCCCCGCCCCAGCCTTAAGCACTAGTGCTCCTCTTGGTCCTGGTTCTATGACCAGGGCTCCTGCACTCTTGTGATTGATCACAAGCACTCCTCTCTGCCCTGGAACTATGACCCAGAACTGCTTATGGGCAATGGAGTTTCCAGTCAGTTCCAACTTTGCCCAGTGCCAGCAAAAGTTCCCCTGTAATCTCTTTCTGACCAGTTGTCCAGCTCCCTTATGATCTCTGGGATGAGAGCTCCTGAAGCTGCTGCTGCCATGGCAGCTTGGAAGTTCCATGGCTGGTGCTCTTGCTGAGCTCTGGGCCTGTGACACCCTGGTATTACAGACCTTTCCTGTGAACCTCCTGTGTTAGCTGGAGAAATGTTTCCCTTTGACTTTTTTTTTGGTTCTCCCAGTTCAAAATTTTATTTGAAGCATTATTTTAAAGTTGTTTAGGGGGGAATATTGAGAGATATTCTCTGGGTTCCAGCCTATATTCCACCTTTTTGGTCCCTACCCTCATCTCTAGATTTTCAGGACATTGTGCTGTCTTGGTTCTTCTATTTGTTTGACCACTCCTTAATATTTTTTGATGGCTCTTCATATTCACTAATAATAGGTAACCCCACCCAACAAGGTTCTACCCTAGACCTTTGTCTTTTCTTTCTCTATACCAAGAGTTCTTCACTTGGGTTCTGTGAACATTATTTTGATCAAAGTATCCAATATAATTGGTTTCCTTTGTAATCCTATGTATTCAAAATATTCTTCTGAAAAGGGGTTCTCATATTTCAGAAGAATACCACAGGTCTCCATAACCTGCCCTCTCCCTCCCCAAACTCTCTGAGCACTTGAGAATGTCATTGCCAAAGTTCTCATGGGTTAATCATCTCTGTGGTAGTGATTCCCAGATTTACATGTTCTGTCTATGTTCTTTCTTATGGCTTTTTGGCCATCTTGTACTAGATATCTCATAGATATCTCGAACTCAACATGTCCCAAATAGAACTCATTATCTCTACACCTTACCCTCAACCCAGTTTCCCTTTTACTACCAAGGTCACCACTATCTTCCCCATCACTCATACTTAACAACCTCAGTGTTATCCTGGATTCCTCACTTGCAGTGCCTTCACATAGACCACCTGAATAGAAAGAAGAAATTGATGAGAAGTTAGGGAAACAGATCACTAGCCTGGTAAAGAGCTGTGCTATAGTGGTAAAATGGGACTTTAATCATCAAGATCCAGCATTCTCTGTCTCTGTCTCTGTCTCTGTCTCTGTCTCTGTCTCTGTCTCTGTCTCTCTCTCTCTCTGTCTCTCTCTCTCTCTCTCTCTCTGTGTCTCTCTGTATCTCTCTGTCTCTCTGTCTCTCTCATTCTGAGTCAATTGAATGACCTAAAACAAATACTACTTATGAGTTACTTTATGTCATCTAAGAAGAAGGTCTTTTGTGGAGTGTCCCAGAGATCTATATTCCATGACCTGAACAATGGTATAGCAGTCATACTTACCAAATTTGCAGCTAACAGAAAGCTAGGCGAGCTTGCATGTTTGATGATAGTCAAGAGCCAAAAAGATCTTCTTGACGGGCTAAGGCATTGAATCACATCTAACAAAATAAAACTGAATATAAATGTAAAATCTGACCTTTGGGGTAAAGAAATCAGATTTCACAAACATAAGGTGGAGAAGGCATGGCTAGACAAAAATTTGTCTGAAAAAAGATCCTGAGGTTTTGTGAGAACTGCAGACTCAGTATGTGTTGACAGTGTGGTGTGGCAATGAACATAGCTAATGTGTATCCTGTGGGGCTACATGTTGCCCCTTGTCACATGTAGGTCCCCCCAAAAGCTACTGTACTTGCAGGAATGATTTGGATCAGTACCAATTCGCCATTTCCTTCTGATGTTTGCTTTTACCAACCAACCAGAGGATGTGTTAATTTGGAAAAAAGATATTTATTTAAGCAACATAACAAATAGACAATTAAAGAGGAGATTCAACCCCTCTCTGCTCACCGTGAGCAGGGCTCTCTGTGGGTCTGTCACTTCACTGGTTACAAGGTTGTTACTGGGCATGTTATTTCTGCTATGTGTCCCTTCTCTGAACAATACTGAGTCTCTCTAAAGTGGATGTAATCACTGAAATGACCATTTTCTGGAATTCACCATAGTTCCTATTAGTCGTCTTGGCTTCCACCTTTTAAAGTAAACTGACTTCTCATTGATCAAGGCAGATATGTTGATAGCTCTTTAGTAATACTTAGAAGCCAGGAGCCATGATACCCAGGTAAAACCTAGTAAAAGCCAGTTGAGTGCCACCAGGTTAAGAGTAAGTTTTTTTTCTTTTTAGTTCTTGTTTCAAGGACTAAATTGCAGAATGTTGCTGCAGATAGGTAATTGTGGTAGAAATTCTCAAGCTCTTCTCCATATTGGCATGCAAATAAATTTGAGCCAGTACAAAATCTAATTTAAAAAGGGAAGGATTAGATATTAAGTTACTATGATTCTTCTCTCATCCTTGGATACTAAATGTTTTTCTACCTTTTACCATAGAAGAACTCATTTCCTTCCTATGAATCCTATGTTTTGGTTAAACTGGACAAATTGTCATGCCCTGAAAAGATTGTGGCTCTTCCACATCTATGCCCTTACTTACATGTACTGTTTCTCCTTCTGGAATGCCTTCCCCTTCATGTCCTTGGACTTAATGTTCAATTTTTATCCATACTCAAGATCAGACAAATGAAGTTTCCCTCATCTTCCCAGTCAGAAATAACCTCTATCTCCTCTGAACTCACAGACCATTTTGTACTTCTGTCATTGAAATTGCACATGATAGCTTGACTTAAAATTATTTATGTTCTTCAGGAGGCCTTTTTTGTTCATAATTTTTGTTTCTTATAGGTATATAATATTAACATATGGTTCCCCTACATTAGAATGTAAGGGAGGGATTATTTTTATCTCTCTTTGTACCCCAAGAAGTTATCTCAGTGTCTGGACTATTATAAACTCTTATGACTGACAGTTGTTAGATTGGTGTCTACATCTATGTTCAATCACAAATTTTATCAGGACAGAGACCATATTTTATTCTTTATTGCTCATTTTCCTGCACGTAGTAGAAACTGAGCATTTGTCCAATGAATTAGTGAAAGTTTGCTGATTGATACAACCCCACACTGAGAATTCTTACATTCTATAAGAGTAAATGTGATAGAGTGGGAAGAATAGTAAACCATACAGCCAAAAGATCTGGGTTTGCAACCAGGCCTTGCTATCTACTACCTCTGTGATTATGCAAGTCACTCTACCTTTCCAAGGCTTAGTTTCCCCATTTGAAAATATGCATAATACTATTTGTACTATCACCTCACAGTGTGCAAGGACAGTGCTTTGCAAATTTGAAGTGTTATAGAAATATGATGTAACAAATTAAAATTATGTTATCCAGTTCCTTTGGTTGGTAGAGCCTACAAGAGATCATCATATCTGAGAGAATTCCTTCTAATTAATTCCAGATAAGCAGGAAGATTTAGATTACACATAAGGGAGACCACCAAGAAGATAGCTGCAGTTCATATGTCAAAATTTGTTGCAGAGAATGGGGAAATAGAAATTTTTTATTAAGTACCCAAGGTCCTCCAAATTAAATCAATATATTTTTATTTTTAATAGCTTAAAAATGCAGAGGTGGACATAGAGGATAAGTTAGTAAAATATCCAGGAAAATATGATTTAGGTTAAATAAATTAAAGAGACAATAGAAGCATCAAAGAAACTGTAAAAAAGCCATAGAAGTCAATCAATAAATGCCTATAAAGCACCTGTTATATGTCAAGCATAGTACTAAGCATTGAGGATACAAACAGAAGAAAAGAAAGGCAGTCTCTTGCTTCAAAGAGCAATCTAGTGGGAGAAAACAATATATAAAAGAAAACTGAAAAAGTGGTGTGTGTGTGTTGTGTGTGTGTGTGTGTCTTGGGGGGGATTGCAAGGAAGAAAGGGCAGGAAAATTATCTGATACATCAGCATGATGCAGAAGTCCAAAGAAGTACAGCTGGAGGAAGCAGGGTAATGAAGAAAGAATAAGGCAATGGAGACAAGGTGGGACAGTGTTGTTACTTCTATTTTAAAGCTCATGTATACTAAAAAAACAAAAACAAAAAATCCCCAAACCCAAACAAGCTATATATGCGAGATTTAGTGTTTCATGGTCTTCACATTTGTTTATGACTGTCAACTTTGTAATAAAAATTGCTTTTTAAAGAAGCAATAAACTTTATGTCATTAATACTTCAAGAAGAAAGTTGTTGGATTTGTATAGGAATGAATAACATCACAAAAATGAAACTGACAATATATTTTTAAAATTTTCTAAATCTTTTGTTTTTCTATCACTTCTATTTTCATTCTTAACTTCTACCAAAAGGTAATCAAAAACAAAAAAAGAGAGGAGAAAAAGCAGTTGAGCAAAATTTACCAAAATATCACCCAAGTCTGACAGTATATACAGTGTTCTAAACCCATAGATAGTCTCTCACTTCTTTATAGAAAGATTGGAGGTGTTTTTTCAAGGCCAACTTTGACCATTATATAGTGTTCAGTCTTATTTTGCTTTTGTACCTTCTTTTTGTATTGTTGTAATCATTATATATGTTGTTTTCCTGGTTGTCCTTACTTTTTTTTTTTTTGCTTTTTTGGAGGGGGGAGGGCAGGGCAGTTGGGATTAAGTGACTTGCCCAAGGTCACATGGCTAGTTTTGTGTGTGTGTGTGTGTGTGTGTTAAAATGTCTGAGGCTGGATTTGAACTCAGGTCCTCCTGACTCCAGGGCCAGAGCTCTATTCACTGTGCCACCTAGCCTCCCTTCTCCTTACTTTTCTTTGCTTCAGTTTATATATTTTCCCATACTTCTCCAAATTTTTCATATTCATCAATTCTGATAGTATAGTCATATTCCATTACATTCATGAACCATACTTTGTTTAGTCATTCTCCCATGAATGGGCACCTACTTTGTTTTCAGTTCTTTGATATTTCAAAAAGTGCTTCTAGAAATCTCTCAGTGTACATGGGACCTTTCTGTCTATTTTTTTTTTTTAATTCCTGATGACAGATGTCTATCAGTGGGCTCTATATGGGTCAAAGGATACAGAAATTTTATTCACTTCCTTGTATAATTGTAAAATTCCAAACTGATTTCCAGAATGTTTGGAGCAATTTCTACATACTCCAAATAATTATTAGTATGCTTGTCTTTCCACACTCCAGCAACAACTATGTCCATACTTTGTCATCTGTAAGCTGAAATCTCAATGTTGTTTTGATTTGCATTTCACTTTACTCCCTTCCCATATCTAGAAACACTGTCCTTGTTCCTTGTACACAATACTCCATCTACTGACTCTGTTCCTTTTCACTAGTTGTCCCATGTTCCCTCCTGGCTTTACTTCAAGACAGCTAAAATTTGACTTTTTGCAAGACATCTTTACCTCTCTACTAATGCCTTCTTTTTGAGATTACCTCTCATTTACAGTGTAGATATCTTATATGTACCTAACTGTTTTCTTATTATCACTCTTCATAGATTGTGAGGTCTTTCAGGGCAGGAACCATGTATTTGCCGTTCTTTGTACCTTCTATTAGCAGAATTCCTGGCACATAGTAAGTACTTAATAAATAACTGATGACTGACTCATTGTTATCTTCCTATCTTCCATCATTAATAATGGTTTTGAGATTTATTCTTTGACTCACTCATTATTTATGATGTCATTAAATTTTCATTAAGGCTATCATCTTTTGCTTGTGTTCCTTGTGTTAATTATATTTTTATTGAGTTATTTTATAATCTGCAAACATTTCTTTGTAATTTGTATGCTAGTACCTGCTCATTTTTTTTGTAGAATAAATTATAGTGCTGAGAGATACATACAGCCGTTACTTTTCCCATTCATAAAATACATCTTTTATCTCTGAATTATCCAATTGATTAGTCAATTCAATGTGTTCCTTTCCCCTCTACTCCTTCTGTTAGCCTTATCCAGATCTGAATGAGGAACATTAAAGTAACCTATAATAATTGTGTTAGGACCTATTCCTTTTTCCAATTCACTTAATTTTTCCTTTATGAATTTGATATTGATTTCTTGGTCTATGTTTCTTTTAAATATGACAAAGTTTTTCTAGCTGTTTATTTTTGCTTTGTATGAAAGCATGATTTAATTCTTGCTTTTTTGGGATTAGTAAATTTTGTTCTGGCTTCTCCTTTTAAATTCTTTATGCCTTTGCTTTTCTAGGTGCATTTCTTATATACAATAGATTTCTGAGTATTGTTTTCTTATCCATTTTGGGATATTCATTTTACAGGATTAATTTATCCATATATATTTAAAGTTATGATGTTCTTTGAATTTAATTGATTTGTTAATTGATTTCTTCCCTTTATTTTAATTACATATTTATTCTCTTTTTTTCTTATTTTGCAAATAGTTCAAAATCTTCTCTCCTCTACTCTCCCCCAATCTCTGCTTTCTTAAGTAACTTTCTTTAGTAAAAGTTCACCTTTCAGATAAATTTTCCTTTGCCTTGTCCTTCTCATTATTTCCCTTCCCTCCCAATCTGTTTTCAATATTATTTTCTAGCTCATGGATTATACTTTTACTTGATTCTTCCTTTTTCTCTCTCAGTCTTTTATGGAATTAAAAGTCCTTGAGTACCAGTTTTGAAGTACAAGTGTCTATCCAGTTTTTCTATTAATTGCCTTTACAAATCTTGCTCTGTCCTCCCTTTTCTCTGTTGTCTTTTACTCTTTGCATTATAAATTTCTGAAGGAATCAATGTCAAATGGAATTCCACATGGTTGGAATGACCTTGTTTTCTAATGTTTCATGATACCCATCCTTCTTTCCTGCCCTCTTCATGATCAGTTGCTTTTCCAAAAACAATCCATCCTGACTTTGATGATAGCTGTCCTTATTGCTCTGTTGTTTCAGTCATGACTGGTTCCTCATCACACCAAATGGAGTTTTCTCGCAAAGATACTAAAGTAGTTTTCCATTTCCTTCTCCAGCTCAATTTACAGATGAGGAAACTGAGGCAAATAGGGTTAAGTAACTCACAGTTAGACCATCAAGTAGTTAGAGAAATGACTACAATCACCATCAAATTTGAAGAAAGAATAAAGATGAGACAGCTGCAACCCGACCTATTTAAATAACCAAAGTTTCTAAAATGGGAAATTAATAACAGGAGAGATACAGTAATTACATTCCCATAAGAAATTATAAACGGACAAGTCCATGTCAATATCTATTCTGTTATCCATTTCCACAATTTGGCAACCAAAAGAGACCAAAATGCACATCAGACAGTATTTGCCAAATAAAGAGTAGCCAAGGGCAGTGTAGGATGTAAATTAATTTGAAAGACATTATGGAGGAGATTGGCAAAAGAAGAAAAAAGGTTGGAATTAGGTTGGATTTCATTGTCAGGCCATTTCAAGACCATTTAAAGATGGGACTAGAAAGATAAAAGCAGACAAAAATAGGAAATGCCTGTCAACACTCTTACTACAAACTCCTTCCTTTGTCAATGACAGTGGAGCCACAATATTTGTACTCTAATTTCACAGTCCCTGATGTGCTGAATAAGAAGTTAAAATGGCAGTAAAGATGAGAAGAAAAGTTATGCTGTACTAAATGTATGCAAGGGAGCGTGATGCTGGAGATAGTATAATTTTGAGGGCACTGATTTTCAAGATATCTGAAAGAGGAGAAGATAAGCTTTGTTTTGAAAAACAAATCCCACAGGTTGTATTGTTATAGAAAAATACTATTAAGAGAGTGTTAATAACTAGTGATTTATATGCCTACCTCCCCACAGTTACACAATCTTTATGAGGTACACAGGTATTGATAACATTTATGAGGTGTTCCTTAGGTATGGTATGGCTTTAAAACCTCTTACCCCAACAGATGTCTCCCATGCACATAATAAAATCATATAAGATTCTTTGATATATATAAAACATTAAAGACAATTTCCATAATTCTAATTATTAATTTCAAGCAAAGTATAAAATAACAAATGTGCTCTTCAATGATGTCTGCCACACCAACAAGAAGATATATCCTCTTCAAAGAAGTCATGAAAGCTCAGAATCCAAAGGGAAGGAAGGATGTTTCCCTAGAGATGATGATGTCCTTCAGATGTTTCAATTTGTTAATGATATGTTGCTTCATCAAGTCTGGGATGTTACAGCACCTTCTAAGTGACTTTCATAATCACTAAAAATAATGCAGTTTAATAATCCACACATGGGGTGAGTGAGTGGGAATAAGTGGATCAAGAATGCCTATTATCTAAACTGTGGTAGTTGGATGGACCATTAATACATATATCTAGGACAAACACTGAAAAATTATTGAGTCTCAATGGGCTTGGTTCAGAATGATAAAGGAAGAAGTGAGTAGGCTGGATTGCATTTGGGAAATTGTGAAGTTTGGCCAAAGAAATAGCTGTGAACAGTCCAATGGGAATGGCGTTTTAAAATATTTCCAAAGTGAATTTTTGTGGTTATGAAAAGAAATGGTTTCCGGGGTGAATCATAAAATAAAAGGGAAAGAAAAACCTAAACAGTGAAGAAAAATCAGAATGAACTCTATTATATTAAGCATTCATTTTTACCTAGGAAGAAAAGACATTTAACTGATTCAAAGTCATAAGTTGGGATATGGTCATCCTTTGCACGACTGAATTATGTATTTAGAAAATGACTTTTTCTTTCCTAGAGAGGAAGAGAGGACACATTTCAGAGCTGTAAAGAAAACAGAAAAAAAGGCAACTTAAGGAGCAAGAAGGCAATATTTACTTGGGAAATTTATAAAATCACATTACTTATTGAAGTTTAATACCTCATTGTCACAGCTCCAGTCTATTCCCCCTTCTATTCATATCATTTACAAAAAATTATATCCCTTCTGAGCTCTAGACTCACATCTTTAATTCGTTAGAGGACATGTTTTAGATGTCCTACCTCAAACTCAACCTGTTCCAAACCAAGCTCTAAAAATACCTTTCTATAGAATAGTTCAGATAAAAACTGAGGATAAGAACACCCTACTTTGTGAAGAACATTTTAAGATAACAACTGACATTTATGTAGTTTTTTTTTAAAGTTTGCAAAGCACTTTATCTCATTTAAGCCTGAGAGCAATCTTATGAGGAAGTTTCTTACAAGTGTTATTATCATTCCCACTTTATAAGTGAGTCTCAGGGAGGTTAAGAGATGAGCTGTATCAGAGTTAATATTTGAACTCAGGTCTTTCCCGAGACTCTATTCACAATTCCACTTTGTCTCCAATGTCTGCTAAGAGCATCCAAATCAATTTTAATATTATATTAAATAGTAATTAGGTGTGCATTACACAAAACAAGCTGATAATAGATACCAAGTCAAATATGTATGTAATGTATGTCTATGTTTATATCACATCAATGAACATTTATTAAGTGCTATGTGTCAGGCACTGTACTTAGTGCTAGGAACACACATACACATATACCTATAATATGCATGTGCTTACATATGTGTAAATATACATATGTACACACATATATGCATATACAAATCATATATGTACATATGCATATAAAAGTTTTAGGCATTTTACCCCTCTCCATGAGTGCAAATAATTGAGAGTTTAGAGTAGAAATCATACGTGATTTGTTTTGGTTTTGGTTTCAGACCTATGGTTTCATTTGTGTGGTGTAGAATTTACCACTGGGAGGTTACATATTGTGTCCATTGCCACACAGCTAGAATATGACCCAAGAAGAACTAGAACCCAGATCATCCATACTCCAGGTTGATTTACTTCACTGTGTTGCCTCTGTGCTGGTATTGATCTAGTGGTGTTTCCTCCAGAGAGAGGAGGAAAACATATTTTAAAACTGAAAATAGAACTTAATGATGAGACTGAAGAAGCCAGAAAGCAAATATGTAGTTGTTAGATTTTAAAAATTTAATTAGAAAAGTGCATATAGAACCTCCAGGTTTACAAAGTGCTTTTAATATGCACATCAGATCCTCTCAATACCTCTGTGAGGCAGGCACTTCAGGTATTATTGTCCCATTTTACAGATGAGGAAACTGAGGCTCTGAAAGTTTAAGTGATTTGTTCATAGTCACAGAGCTAGTAAATGTCAGAACTGGCATTTGAAGTTAGATCTCTTTTGACAAACCCAACATTGTCATTCTTCCCCTCCAAGAGTAAATTGTATTTCGTTTCTCTATTTTTTGTGGGCATTCTTATATGTATCTGTATAGGTGCATATTGTCTGCCTTAAATGCAGAGACTGACTTTGGTCTTTGAATCCTCAGAACTTAGCATAGTGCCTGGTGATTAATAAATGCTTATTGATTGAGAATATTGCCACTGAAGAGGCAAGGGACTTGTACATGGTCATATAGCTAGAAAGCGTCAAGAAAAGATCTGAACCTAGGTTTTTTTCATTCCAAGTCCAGAACATTTATCCAAGGTGCCTCTGTAATAAAATATTAACAAGCCACTGATTCTGCTTAATGCAACAATATTTGCATTTTAAAGGCAAGTTAATTCCTTAAGCCAAAGGAATGAAATTATAAAGATTGAATTTCAGGCATTAGTTATCAGGTAGAGGAGGTCTTTTAAGGGTACTAGGTCTAACACCTATGAAATCACACTACATGAGTAGCTAGGTCATTGCTATGTAGAAATCATATTCTCATAGAATCTCTAGTCCCTACCAAAGACTACCAAAACTCACTGCAGAGGGAGCCCTTGTCCCCATGGGTCTGTATCAAGTGTTCCACAGAACCTGGGCACTCTAAACTTGCTTTGTGCATTTGGGGATGATGCAAAGTGTTATCTCTTCTCAAAGGAGCTTCTGAATAGGAGGACGAATGACAGGGATAATTAAGAGTGGATAAGGATACCCCAGGAGAACGTGTGTCTGTTCCCACCAAGGGCATAGAAAACTTGGTTCTATTAATCTATTCAGACATCGGGGCACCACTGCTTTGCCTAGAAGACTCCGCCGGGTGGTGTCTCTTCTCACTCTACAACTTGGTCCATCATTTCTCTCCATTCTCACGTCTCAGTCAACACGGGCTTTGATTGCAATTGATCATATATAATCACAATTCATTTTGCCGTTTTGTTAATGCCATTATCTAAGAGACTCCAGCAATTCATTAGATTGTATTTCCCTTCTTGAAATTCTGATCACAGAGGTATTTCCGGAGTGGTTGGAACTGCAGGCAATAGCCCGCAATAATGACAATAAAGAGGGCGGTATGTGTGAGTACGTGTGTTGCCGGGGATTGAGGGGGGTGTGTCTGTGGAAATGGTGGTGGTGATGGTGTGTAAAGTGGTGGGGCAATCTGTTGTGATTGCAGCTGGTTTACAAACACGGTAGGAGGGTTATCTCAGCTCCCCAGTTCTCTTCTCCACCCTCGCCGCCCCAACGTTCTCCCTCCAAACTCCCCACTCCCCCCCCCCCCCCCCCCCCATTTCTCAGGTCTTTCTTCCTATGTCCATTAGTTACCCCTTGAGCTCCACTAGCTCCATCACCCACCACCTCTCTGTCCCTGGACAGCCGGCCTCAGCTCTCTTTCCTTGACGTCATGTCTGTAGAAAGAGCTTTTCAGCAGGCGCAGAGGAGGGAGGAGAGCGTGTGCTTAACTTTGGGCTCAAGTCAGCCGCCGGCTTCGTCGCTGTGCGCCCGGCTCTCTGCGCGCTGCCGCCACCACCGCCGCCGCCGCCGCCACCGCAGCCGCAGCTGCCACATCTGGAAGCGTTCAGCGCGTCTGCCTGCCTCCACAGCGCCCGGCGAGTGGAGGGGAGGGAGAGGCGAGGAGCTGGGAGGGAGTGAGGCGCTCTCTCCCGGTGTCTCCCTCTCTCTGCCTCTGCAGAAACAGCTCCTTGCCAGTAGACCACTCTCAGCATGCCTCGAAGCGGTGGCGGAGGCGGCAGCATCAGCACCCGCCGCTTATAGTCTCTTCCTGCCCTCCTCGATATTAGGAGTTGGTGGATCTTTTTAAGAGGAAAAAAAAGGAAGGGGGTTGGGAGAGGACGGAAAAAAAGAGGAGGAGAGAGACATTTTAACCCTTTATTGGCCTTGGAGTATCCTCCTCCCCCCACCTTATTTTTGGGGGGAGGGGGCACAATTTCTTTCCCCTCCCTCCTTCTTCCTCCCTCTACCCCTTTCCACCTCTTCTTGATCTCTCTTCCTCTCTATTTTTTCAAATGGTGTAGCGGCCAGAGGTGCTGTGCTAAATTCTTGGATGGGGCCCGGATGTACCGAGGATGCATTACAATTTCACTAAAGGAGGCAGTAGTGGAGAGAATCAGTTTTTGGCATTTGTTGCAATAATGGGAATCAGGTAATCATCGGAAAGGGGAAATACTGCAGCTCCACGGCTTCCTTGGATTTTGCACGAAAGACGACCTCGATCTCCGAAGAGGGATTAAACCAGAGCCGTTTTGTGGAGGTTTTTTCCCCCAATCCATCCTATTTTTGGTTTCTTTTTTCTCCCGTTTTGGTAGATGGTCAATGAAAACAAGAGGATGTACATTCCGGAAGAAAATCATCAAGGTAAGACTGGACCCTGCCTCTCCTCCCTCGCCGGGGGCTTAAAGCACGATATTCCTTCTCCACCCCTTTTCTCCTCTCTCCTCCTACACCCCCTCCCCTCGCCTCTCGATCCCTCGGATCCTCCCCTCTCCCCGCTGCCCCCCATTTGCCCTCTTCCCTCCCTCAGGAGTTTCCCTGGAGGCTGGCTTTGAGAGGAGCCGCGGGGTGCAGGTTTGGAGACGAAGCTGGACTCTGCGCCCTTCCTCCCTTCTCTCCTCAGTCAACCTTCCCTTCGGTTTCTGTGTCCATAGCAGCGGTGATCAGGGGCAGTTGGGTGACGGATAGGAAAATTTCAGAGTCCCCCCCTCCCTTTCCAGTCTTCCCGAGAGCATGTGCTTCGTATGAAATGCCAGGCGGCAGGAGGCGGGAGGAGCGGGGGTGGGGGTTAGTTAACCCAAGTCTCTCTCCTCTCTCCTTTCTCCCTTTCTAAACTGAACTGTTGGAAAATCTGGCAGTGGGGGAGGGGGTGCAAGGAGGCCTCACGGTCCCCCAGTTTCGGGAGCTGGGAGAGGATGGCTTGATTACCGAACCTGCCTTGGACTGGGGTCCCGGGCCTCGAGGTACAACTGGTCGCACACATAACCCGAGAGACACACTCAGCCCGGATTTCCCCCGCCCCGGGGCTCCCGCCGGCTCGCTGAGGCGTCTATGTCGAGTACTAGTACCCCTCCTGCTGTTTTCTATCGCTGGCGCGCTCTGAGTTGGTGGGTAGAATGCAGATGTGTGTACAGTACACCCAGTCTCTCTCTCTCTCTCTCTCTCTCTCTCTCTCTCTCTCTCTCTCTCTCTCTCTCTCTCTCTCTCTCTCTCTCTCTCTCTCTCTCCCTCTCTCCCTCTCTCCCTCTCTCCCTCTCTCCCTCTCTCTCCCTCTATGTCGGTCTCCCCCCATTCTCCCCCTCTCCCTTTCTTTTTTCTTTCCCCTCCACATTCTCACACCGCTATACATTTAATCCTCACATATATCTACTCACATTTACATAGAGAATTCACCGATACATGTATACCTATTATCCTAATTGTTACTCTGTAATTGCTACATGAATGCTATATCCAGCCTTATATGTTTAGGTGGCATGCCTGCCTGTCCCCACCCACATATATACTACACTCCTTTAATATGTTAGCATTTAAAGGTTAGATGGTAATGTGGGTTTTCTTTTTTGTTTTGTTTTGTGAAAAAAAAATTTTTTTTAAAGGAGTATGGTTTCCTCATGGGGAAACATAGTATGCCCAGTGTTTTCTGAGCTTACCCATCCTGCTGACATCAAGTCTCACCAGCTCCCCCTGTGATTTTGAAAAGCAATCAAATTAACTCTCCACTTGGAAACTTTCTCTTTCCCATCCCCCACTCTCAAGTCAACAAGTTATTATTTTTCAGCATTACTCAGTGTAATCCTTGGGATGGTTTGTAAACAGGGATGGTTTTTACCTGACTTTGCCTTAACAAATGTTTGATCTCCTCTATCTTCCCCCGTGTTTGCCTCTGTGTATCTAGCATATTCCTTTCTCTATGCTTTCCTATATCTGTTCTTCTCACTTTTTTCCTATATGCATCTACTTCCTTTATTCTTTGTTACTCTGGGAGCACACAGATGTAGACTTCCCTGTAGAATTGGATGATTGAAAGGACTGTTGCTGTTTTTAGCTCTTCCCCCTACCCAACACTCTTTCCCTTTTTGGGATGGTGCTTTTACCCTTCCTGAGTCAGAATGTCTTTTTGCCCTTTTCCTTTCATCCTTAGATCTTTTCAGATATCAAGATCTAATTCTTTCTGTTTACTGTAAGAGTAATTATACTCTTTCGGGCAAAGAACTTTTTGTAGAATATGGGACCGTGGATGAGTTTCTGAATTCACAGGTATTTCTCTGGATGGGAGTGGGGTCAAAACACTTCCCACACTTGCCCCCCAAGTTCCTTCCTTTGAAATGGCAGGGTGGGTTGGTAGGAAGGGTAGAAAAGAAGGAAAAATAAAGCATTATAGTTTTAAAGGATCAAAAAGGTTCCTATCCAATTCAAACAATTTCCAAGTGATGGAATGCTTGACCCGTATCTCTTAGCCTACTACATTGGAGCAGACAATCTTGAAGATGGGGCTGGACATTATCATTATATTAGCAATAGTAGTAATAATATTATGATAATAATTATTCCCAATTATGCTATTAATAAAGAAAAACCTAAGATACTCTCAGAGTCCATGATAAACTCATAATATCCACTTCTTTACCCTTGGCTGTCCCTTCTTTACCTCTCTTATGAAGGGTGGCAGGTAGGAGCTTTGGCACTGAAACCATTTATGAGAGAGATGGATAGAGAGAGTGTGTGAGAGAAAGAGCTCTGTCTTTCCAACAATATGCCAACACTATGGCAACCTGAATTCCAGTTTTCTCCCTGAAGCTGCAGTGATTATATAATTCATGAGAACAATTTTTTTTATCCATTTTTGGGTGTAGATTCTCAGGTGAAAGAGCTTTATTTCTCTTGTCCCCTTTTCCAGGACATGAAGAATGTACTTCTTTCTTTCTCTTCCTTAGTCTGCTGTTTTAACCTAGGTTTTAAATGTGTATTTATTTTTTCTTGGAGTAGAGGTGAGGTGAGGTAAGGAAGGCTGTCAGGGAGATTAAAGATTACCTTAGAAGCAGGGGCATATTTACAAGGAAGGGGGTGCTGTGACTTAAGGATCAGAACTTAAATAACCAAAGGAACATTTGAGAGATAGGGTCAGAGAACAACTCAAGGGAGAACAGAAGTCAAATGAGTTCCCTTAAATCAATAATAGTATTAGTCAAAGATTGGGAAAACAAAAATATTTGATAAGAGAAAAGGGTATGGGTTCTCCTTTTCTTGAGTTTAGATATAGGGAAAGTGAGTACCCTGCTTCTTTCTCCCCAGATATTGTGTGAAGGATGTGGGTAAGGGTGATTGTGTTGAGTTGGGATGGAAAATATAATATTAAAGTGTCTATAAGGAAATGGTTCCTAGTACTATATTACAGGTTTAGGGTGTCATATGTAGTCCTCTTTTAATTTCTGATGCCTTCTCTGCCCTAACCCCAAGGCAACTTCTTTTCTTCCCTAATGGATTTTCCATTTCAGGCTTCAGCTAGCAAATGAGTTTCTTAATAGTCAATCATTTAATGAATTAAACTCCTAAATATTCTTTTTTCCACCAGAGGGGGGAAATGTGTTTTCCAAGTGTAGAAGATATACTATTACTCTTTTACCTATTCAATGATGCAATGTATTAGTAATCCTATGAAAAATGCACAATACTCAAATGAATTCATGAACTTCAAAAGTTCCCTCTAATGATATAGATCTCTATCCATCCATGTCTGCCTTTCTAGTGCCACTTTTGTCCATGTTCTTCTATAAGTTCACCTTACTGGGTGATGTCCCAGAAGACTTCCTTTAGTGAACTCTCTTGCTGGCCATCTGTCCCCTCTCAGTCTCATCACAAGACTAAATCATCTTCTTTCAATCATATATTTCCTTGATGACACCTTTTATTCCTGTTCTTTAAAATTTTCCATTGGTTATATGGTACAGCCTGCTCACACCCACCTTTTCATTACCTTATGCATAATATTCATTTTTAATTCTTCAGCCTTATTCTGAGCCTTATTGCCATGTAGCAACATAAATAGAATGTTAGTATTACAAAGATGGGCTTTCAGGAAAAGTTTGGGATCATTAAAGGACCTTTGGAATTTCTCAAATGCAATTCAACCCTCTCTCCTCTTCATCTCCAAGTTTAACTTCTCCATCTCTATTGTCTATCACAGAAATATATCTTGATTGGACAAGCATATATCTTTCCATCTGAATGTATGTAGTAGATGAGAAATAGGCATTCTTCATCCACTTCATCTTTCTTCTGTGGATGGTCAATACAAACTTTTTTGAGTAGTTACAGATGTGTTCCAGGTCTTGATGCAACCAGCATATGTGGAGAATCTCATCATACACATTGCAAATCTTTATGATTTTATACTCTGTTCTGGATCTCTTTATCATAATGGTGAACATGTCTGGCAAATGTAGAGCTCCCAGTTTTGTATCTCTTCTGATGTTTGATTAGAGGATTATTGAAAAGATTCTTTCTGTGGCTATATCTTTCAAGGAATCTTAAATAATTTTGACATATGGTTGGGATATGCCCTATTGAATAGAGCCTTTAAGATGGTATTTTGCTTTATTAAATAAAATGCTTTTTCATTATTGACCAAAAATAAGGCACAATAGGATCTTATATATATTTTTACTTTTCAGTCAACTCTGAAAGGATATAGATATTGTCTATTGATAAATTTCATTTGTGAAACACTGTCTGTTCCCTACTAATATCGAATATGTTCTTGATTTGTTTATATATGGTTTACATCAAGATTTTGTATAGGGGGAAGAACAGGAACATAGATTAGTAGTGTTTTGTTTTTCTTGGTCACTTTTGGTGGGGAAGTATTAATAAGGTCCAAGATTTTTTTACATGCAATTGGTATCTTCATCTCCTTCAAGCATCTTGCATTATTGACTTCTGTTTTTTCACAGTTGTGACATGGATATACACTTGGTTCAATATGGCTGCTTTCCCTATATTTGTTCTTTTTAGTGCTATTTCTACCTCCCACAAAAGAACATCTCAAAGTGTGCTGTTAAGGTTACCAAGTGTGGTGGTTCCTCTGTCTTTGATGATAAAAACAGTTTATTATGGTAATGTTTATAGACCTTTTCCATTTTTCTGCCTGTTTGTTGTCCTTCCATTTTTTGTCTTTAAATGCCCTTGGGATGACTTTGAGCTGGAGCTCTTGCCAAGTTTTATTTTTTTAAACAAGTTTTATTCTCCACTGCTTCTCAATGTTCATGATTGTCCATATTCCTTCAGGAGATTTTACAAGTGAGTTTATAAACTAAACTAATATCACTTAAAAATATTTTTTGGTTTTTATTAATTTGTTTGTTTACTTTTAGTTTACAAGATTCAGTTCCACAATTCCTTGAGTTTCAAATTTTCTCTCCCTCCCTCCCCTCCCCCTGGCCCCATGGTGGCATACAATCAAGTATAGGATCTGCAAATACTTTCACATTAGACATTAGTCAGGTTATAAAGGATTGTATCAGATGGAATGAACAATGGGAAAGAGGAAACAAAACCAAACAAGAAAAAGAAAAAGGGCAGGTAGTTTGCTTCAATCTGTATTCAAACTCAGTTCTTTCTAGTTCTTTCTCTGGATGTAACTAATATCACTTTTTGAAAGTAAGTCAAATGTTTGTTGACCAAGGCACTATATGAGCTCTTTTGATCTTGTGGCAATAGAATGACAATAGTTAAATTTATGAATAAAATTAGTGTAATCAACGTTGATGCCAATATTGATGTCCAGTTCCCATTTTCATTGCTGATTATTTGCTTAAATAGTTCAGGATGCAATTTTTTTTCTTATTATTTTTTCTCTTTGACTTTACTAACTTATGCTAATTTAGGAATAATCTCCATATCAAAAAAAGTCTTTTCCTATCTGTTTCTCTGTGTGTGTGTGTGTGTGTGTGTGTGTGTGTGTGATTATTCATGCTATCATAGCCTGCACCTACCAATTTTCTTAAAGTGCCCATTATATAAAGTCTCATTAGACTTTTGTATAGTTCACAAGTCTTTTGGTCTTTCTCATTTCTTTTTTTCTAAACCATGCTTTCCCACATATTTCTCATAATCTCTCCCTATTCCAACCTATATTGAAATCACTGAATTTCAGGGTTCACGCTGGTTTAATTTGGTGGGTGGTATTGAATTCTTTGCAGGATTTTACTTCATTATCAACAACTGATGTTAATTCATAAGCTGTAATTATTTTCATGGTGGTATTTTGTGAATACTTATTATCAGTGCTGCAATATAAGCTGAATAGATCTCATGAAATAATGTTCTCATTACCTTCCTAGCTCTTAGTCTTCCTAGGCCACCTATTCCATTGGGTCTTCTGCCAGCATCCTCTGTGGCCTCATACAATAGTACCTCCTTCCTGAGCTTCTCCCCACCATGGCTACTTCTACTCATCCCATCTCTGCTTTCCAGCTACACATTGCTTCATGATACCCTGGGAGAACTCCACCATGAGGCAGAAGCCCTAAGAATAATGAAAAGCTTTCTAAATTAATTTCTCCATGATTAATAAACTACCACCCCATCCCAATGACTCAGAACCCCTGACTGTCATTGTTTTGGTCTCACTTTCCAACCTCTACTGACCACTCCCTTTTTGTCAAGTCCCCTCCACCCTAATCCCTCATTCTAAAGCTACTCATTCCTCTGTGCTCTAGATAATGCCTAGGTAATAAACTTATTTTCATCTGAAACCTTTTCCTTATTCACTTCTTATATCTTCTTGCACTCAGTGAGTCCTGGTTCTTTTCTGAAGACAGCTTCTCTGGCTACCCTTTCCAGCACCTGGTTACACTTTAATTCATCCTTCCAACTCACTGGTCAAGGTAATAGACTTGGAATATTAGCACCACATTTTCACTTCCAGGATTTCCTTCTGCCACCATCACTCAGTTGCCTCACATCTTTTGAGGTTTACTCAATCCATATTTGGCACCCAGTCAAGATTCTGATAGCTGTTTTCTACTGGCCTCAAGGACACTTTCATTGTTTCCTCTACAAATTCAGTCCCTAACTCATGCCTCTCTTTCTCACCTTTCTATCAGGAGATTTAACATACTCGAAATACTTCCTCAAACACTCTAACCTCCCAGTTCCACAATTTATTCATTTCCATGACCTACTTTTTCTCCTCACCCCACCTTAGCTACATATAGAGATGGCCTTTCCCCTGATTTGCCATCACCCCAAATGTTTCACTCTGAAATTCCCTTCTTTGATCACACTCTGTTCTCATTCCATCTCTCCCTCTGCCTTGCAATCCCTAATCTCCAGTCTTTCCATATTTCAATTCTTTCCCAGGACAACACCTCTGCTATATAACCTCCTCCCTTTCCCATCTTGACCATTTGGTGAACCAGTTCAACTCTACACTGCCCAAAGTACTTTGCTACTGTTTCCTGTTGCCTATTTTTTTCCCACCCTCATCACTTCTCCCTTTGCTCTCCTTCCCCCTATCCTCTCATCTGAGACTCCTGCCTTATAATTCACTGAAAAAATTGAGATCATTTGCCAAGAGTTTCCTCTTATCCACTTCTGACCTCAGCTCACATAAATCAGGTGACTCCTGCAACTATCTCCATCACCCTTGTCTTAAATGAAATGATCCTTCTCTAGTATTGTGCTCAAACCAGCTCTATCCAGTGCTTAAGAGATGATTGTTAAATTTTCATTTACACCTGAGCAATTGATAAATGCAACAAATCAGGACTTGATTTATTGCTTTCTTGATTGTGATGGAAAAAAATGTTAACAATGCAGATTAAATTTAAAAGTGTGTTGTGCATATTTTTTTCCCCTAAAGAGCAGGTTGTTAAACATTTACCCTACCCTCCTCCTTTCTGAGGTTAATCCTTCTACATTCACATTCCTTTTTCTCCAGTGGATTGCTCTTTCTATAATGCGTACCTTCTCACTAGTTTTCAATCTCTTCCTATCTACTGACTGCTTCCCCCACCTATAAATGTGTTCATGTATCCCCCATCCTCAAAAACTTCTCTTTATCCATCTCTGCTAGCTATTATCCTTTCTCTCTCTTCCCTTTTGTCTCTAAACTTCTTGAGAAGGCTGTCTTCATTTCCTTTCCTCTCACTCTCTCCTCCACTCTCTGTAGTCTTCTGACCTCACCATTCATCTGATGTTGCTCTCTTTAAAGTCACCAACAATCTCTTAATTGCTAATTCTACTGTCCTTTTCTCAACTCTGATTCTTCTTGACCTCTCTGCAATCTTGAACACTCTTGATGAGCCTCTTTTACCTGATGTTGTTTTCTTTCTGGGTTTTTATGACGCTGCTCCTTCCTGTCTCTCTGGCCACTCCTTTCTCTCTTTTGCTGACTCTTTATTCAGGTTCTTCCCAATAACTGTGGGTGTCCCCTAAGGCTGTCTTGCTTTTTTTCTCCTCCCTCTTTACTATTTCATTTGATCATGTCATCAGCTCCCATGGATTTAATCATCATCTCTATGCCAGTGATTCTCAGATCTTCTTATCCAGATCTCATATCTACTTGCCTCTTTCAACATTTCTGCTCTCTCATTTCCAACTACTCATTGGGCATCTTTGAACTGCTTAACCCATAGATATCTTAAACTCAACATGTCTAAAACTGATCTCATCATCTTCCCCCCTAAGTCATTCCCCTCTTTCTAACTTTCCTATTACTGTCAAAAGCACCACCATTTTCCTAGACACCCAGACCTGCAACGTTGGCATCATTCTTAATTCCTCACTCCTTTCCCTGCCCACCCCATCCAATCTGTTGCCAAGGCCTGTTGATTCTACTCTAATAGCATCTCTCATACATGCCCCCTTTTCGCCTCTGACACTGTCACCACTCTGATGTCCTCATTTCTGAGCTATTGCAGTAGCCTTCTGCTCGGTCTTCTTGCCTTACTCCACTTCGTACTACAATCAGCTGATCTTCCTAAAGTCACATCCACTCCACTATTCAATAAGCTCTAATGCTTCCATATTACTTCCAATATCAAATGTAAAATTCTCTGTTTGGCTTTTAAAATTCTTCATAACCTGGCCTCTTGTCACTAGTTCAGTCTTCTTATACATTTCTCCCCTCCATATCCTCTGTGATCCCGCGACACTGGCCTCCTTCTTGTCGCTGTCACTCAGCATGTCCAAACTCCGCGCCTTTGTCGCTGGCTGTCTCCCGCGTCTGGAGCTCCCTCTTCCTCCTCATCTTTGTCTCTTCCTGGATTTCCTGGATTTCTTCAGGTCTTAGCTAAAATCTCACCCCCTACAAGAAGCCTTTCTGATGAGCCTTGATGACATTGCCGTCACCTCTGTTAACTCTCTCTCTTTTATCCAGAATAAATCTCGTTTGGACAAAGTTACTTGCATGTCGTCTCTCCCATTACACTAGGAGCTTTTGAAAGTAGAGATTATTTGCTTTTTTTTTTTGTATCCCCAGTGCTCAGCACACAGTAAGTGCTTAATAAATGCTTGTTGACTCGACTTCCCTTGCCAGGGCTTTACTTAAAGCCTTTCTAGACTGGTGGAATTTTCCAGAGTTTAGGCTACATTGGCATAGCATTTGCGAACCAAGAGTCAAATCCATGGGATGGAGTGATTGAACATTATTAGAGCAGCACTTTGAAGAAAAATGGGCATTGTCCAATAATGATAATAATGCACAATAACTTCTTACAAATGACCAGAAAACCATGGTGGCCACACTTTTACTTTTTATGGGTCAAACAATTGTATTATCCTTCCATGCTCAGAAAATTGTATGAACACCAAGGAAAAGCAATCACTGAGTATCATAATAGCACACAATGATCCAGAATATAAATAAAAATTATTTATAATCTAGAATATAGATACCTAAATAACCACATCGAGACAATATAGATAATAAATAAGTATATATGGCATATAATACATAAGCAAATATATACCACCTGCTTATTTAATAGTATATTTAAATATGCTTATGTATACACAGAGCAATAGAGAGAACAGGAGCAGAAGCTTTTAAATGAATCATCCCAATGCTTAATACACTTCTTAGACCCAGAGTAAAAGAAAGAGGGGAGTGCTTCTTATGGAGTCCCCTCCAACTCTTTTTTTGGACATCTTTAGCTTATGATGTTAACTTGGGGATTGTACCCTGAAGATTTAGCTCTTTCCAAAGCCCAGTAATGCATTAGTAACCCCTGGAGCCATCTCCCAGAACCTCACAGATGACTTTAGCCTTCCTTCTCTGTTTCCCTGTTTGGTTGGCCTGCCTTGGGTGTAGTTCTTTGTAAGACTCACCAATGCAGTGAGCTCAGGAGAATCACAATGCAATGACTGGGGGACTTTTCAATAGTGTAAGGGCACATGGGGCTACTTTGACTTCTGCTTCTAGTAGATGATGACCTAGGGCTCAGGTGTGCAACTTTAAAAAAGAGAAGGCATCCCAGAGAAGTCAGAAGGCTTCCCCTCCACACATGCTTGTCTACAATGTTTCGTGTTAAGCAGCAGCACTCTCCTTTCTGTATAAGTATCCAAAAGGATGATTCAATAAGCCTTTGTTAAGTGCCCAGTACATTTTAGGCACTGGGAATATGAAGACAAGATGAAAAATAGCCCCTTTCATCAAAGAGTTTATATACTCTGTTGGGGGGAAGTAAATTTTTTTAGGTTTGGGGGCTTGTTTTTAATTAGATCTGTCACTTAATTGCTAAATGGAATCTCTGGGTTTTTTCAGTGGTTGTAGGAAACTTCTAGTCCCTCGACCAACACGGCTCTGCCACACATCTTCCAAATGGGCCTGGGGCTTTGAGAGATGCAGTGACTTACGGGTGGTTGTACAGTTAGTGTGTGTCAGAGGCAGGACCAGAACCAGACTGCAGCTTTCCTTTCTCTATGTCAGGTGCCTCTTGGGGCTGTGTAGAGGTAGGAAGGCTAGAGTTAGGATGGAGCAGTGGTTTGTAATCCACAGGAAAAATACATGCC
Organism: Petaurus breviceps papuanus; assembly: GCF_028583685.1. Classification (NCBI taxonomy): domain Eukaryota; kingdom Metazoa; phylum Chordata; class Mammalia; order Diprotodontia; family Petauridae; genus Petaurus; species Petaurus breviceps. The sequence continues at coordinate 6,498,263 of NW_027185867.1, read as the reverse complement.
CTATCTAGCCAACCAGTCTGCTTGAACACTAGACATACCTGCATTAGTCCAGGTTTCCCAGGCAGTGACTTCCCTTCCCAGCTTAGGTGATGAAGAGGCTTGTGTTGATGTTTGCTAGACAGACTGTTATTCTCACCTCCTTCTTTTAATGCTATAGCATGGATAGTTTCTAGGGGAGGCTTAGGAGATACCCTCTGGTGCTTATCTGGACTTGTTTGAGTCCTATGTACATTTTCTTCTAGTTGGAGCTAGTTGTAATAAGAAGGCTGAATCACTATAAAGTCGATTGACGCATGCAATGACCTGAAAGTTAACTGTCTAAGTGCTCTGATCTGTGGAGCCACAAAGTCTTTCATCTCAAGGACAAAAAAGGTATTTCCCTAATTTGATTAGGGAAAAACCTAAGACAATCACCAGGTAGTCTTCACAGCAAAATTCTTTTTGTGAGTTTAGCACAGTCACCTGCTTTATAATGGCAGAAACCCCCAGAGAGCTAGCTTTAGAAAGTAACTAAGTTTTGCTCTTAATTTTCAGCTACATTTCCCAAATCCTGATAGATTTTTTCCTTATCCCTTTCCCTTTCTAAGGCTTTCTTAATGGTTGTGGTCACATGGCTGAAGAAATCTTCACTACTCATTTTTTTAAAAAAGAGCAAGCACTTAGAATGGCTTCTTCCTTTTACAGTAACTGTTCCTGCCCGATGTGGCAGCCGCTTGTCCAGGTCAGCCAGGGGGAGCCAGGCAGATTCTGCCTGGACTCTCAAAGCTAGTATTCAGAAGACATTTTGTTTTTCAACAAAGTAATAAGAAGCTGATTGACTGCTTGGAAACACCTGGAAACTTAATCACAATGTAATCACCACAATAACCACATTAATTTTCTTTGCTTTTAGATTTTGTACCCCCTCTCCACTCCCCCTCCAAGGTTGCAGCAGCAGTGTCAGACTTTGGAGGGAGTGGGGGAGGGGGAGAATGGACCAACTGATCAAAAAAGAATTATAAATTATTTTGCAAAATGTCAGGGACTAAATATTTAATTAAAGGCAGTTTGCAGTAGTAGAAGACCGGATTTCGAGTCCTGCTTCTGACACGTACAGACTGCATGACCCTGTGCGTGACTCTTAACTTCTCAGCATCCCAGACAACCTCCTAAGACTGTGAATTATGAATAAATTGTGGCCTCAATTAGTGGGATGAGTTTTTGTATCAGTTCTCTACACAAGTCTACTCTTCCTCTCTGTCTCTCTATCTCTCTCTCCTCTTTATCTGTCTCTCTGTCTGTCTCTCCTCTTTCTCTCTCCCCACATATGCATATATAATACTCCATATTTACCATATAGTATATATACATACACACAATATATAAACTATATATAATATGTATTATATTTAATTATACCAGAGAGCTTCCAGTAATGAAACTCCCTCTACCAATGCATATAAACATCTGCTTTGCAACATAGTTGTCTAGGGGGGAGTGAGAGGTTAATTGACTTTTTTAACCATAGAGTCGTATAGCCAGTACGTGTTAGAGGTATAACTTGAACCCAGGAGTTCCTGGGCATAAAAAGCTGGCTCTCTATTATGGCATACTGCCTCTCAGTTTAATCCTGAATTACATAAAGTGCCAAATAATTAAGCAGTGAAAAAAACACCTCAAGCCATCATCACCATCATGGAACAGCATTCCTGAAATACCAGTATGTATATGGCTGTGTTAGTTCATTCAATAGCACCTCTGTTCTCTGTCCCACTAAACTTATGGACCTAGGGTATTTTATCAATGCTGCCTCCATTGATGTAAATCTTACCCATTCCATGTTTTAGAAGATTTCTTGAATTGTTGGCCAAAAAATGTAGCCAGTTTTCCAGTGATGAACCTCTCAGAAATGAGCAAGGCTGGTTCTTCAGTTGCGAAACATACAATATGGTGCCAGGCCTACGCTCAATACTTTTCTGACTCAGTGGGCCTTATTAGGACTTATGTTCCGCTGGCATATACTTTGAGAATCCACACCATGAGGACACAAGGATTTTTAGCAAAGGCTCACCTCTCTTATTGTGGGAAGATAGCATAAGCTTCATTAGCATTGTTTGAAAGTGCAGGAAATAGCTTAGCAATGGATATTCCAGGAAGTAACATACACTTTGAATGTTGTAGAAAAATGGAAAGCCGGAATAATTTATTGTACAGTTTGGACATTTTAGCTTTTATTATTATTGTACTGAGGACAAGGAGTTGAATTAGCTACCTACACTGAATGGATGATTTTCTTGGTACTTTGCTTCACTTTGCCAATGAAGGCACAAACTCACAGGTAATTTCAGCACACCTCTTCATAGGCAACTGCTTCTGCAAAGAGAGGGATGGTGACTAATGTCCTATTCATTTTCATCTCCCTGGAAAAATGTATAAAGCTTGTCCACATTCTCTGAATGGGAAGGGATGTTTTCATGAGACTCAGTGTCAAATGGTGCATCATTTAGGGCAGTAGTGTTAAACTCAGATAGAAATGGGGATCTCTGTGGCAGCATACTGATCTAACAATCCACAGATTAACATTCTCTATGTTGCCTTGTATTTTTATTTATTTTGTTAAATAGTTCTCAATTACATTTTAACCTGGTTTGGCAGCACTTACCTGGGAGTCAGTTGGCTGAACCTTGAGTTTGACATCTCTGATTTAGGGGATGATTGAAGCTTAAAGTTAGCACACATGGATGAAGAGGAAGGCTGGTGGCTTCTCTTGTCAGCTGTATGAATGACCTTCATGACTTTGTTTAAGATGGCTTTCTTTTTCTTTTTTCTTTTTTTGCTTATCCTTTCTGTCAAAGGGTAGGTCTCCAGCAACTTTAGAGGCTTAGTGGAGAATCTACATGGGACTCAGTAAGATCTCTTGGTATCAGAAAGGGATCTGTAACTTTTTTTAATGCATCCCGTTTGATGGTATTCTTCCCGTTCCAGTAAGGCCCCCCAACCCTTTGCCACATCTTTTTATCCTTGTCCAAAGGATCATGCTGTGATTTCCAGCTTTGAGAGGAGCTAAGTTTTAGTGAACTTCTCCATCCCAGTAATGTACTCTGTTGTGTGTTCACATTGAGGCTTGAACAACAAAAGTCAATTCCTCCTAAAATTATTGTGAATTTTTAACTATCTTCATTCTGTTTGGGACACAGGAATCAAACTATAATTAAGTTGTAGAGGTGTCAATGGTTACCATACTTTTTGGGGAAGGTAAAGATTAAAAAATAATGGCCCAGAGAAGAGAGCTTGGGAATGAGAAGAAGAAGGATTGACATTTTCCAGTAGGAGGTTGGGAATCCATGATTTTATCACTATCAGGTAAAGTTGTGAAGAAAGTGAGAGTTTGGATGATAGGGAAAGAATTAAGAAGCTCAGCTGAGTAGAGTATTTTTTGCCCAGAACATGAGTTTGGAGAATGTTCTTGGGCTGATTTCAAACTGAATACCAGTTGAAGTTGTAGTTGAAATGACTGCAGAGAGAAGTTTTAAACTAAAGCAATAAGGATGGCTCCGGTGCCTAAGCAGGAAAAGATACAATTTCCCGAAAGGGAAAAAGGAAGAAGAACTAGCTTTGTCCTTAGGCTGGAGGAGTGTAGAAATACGTACAGGTACTTAATATCAGTTCTCTACGTAGGTCTAGACTCTCTCTCTCTCTCTCTCTCTCTCTGTCCCTCTGTCTCTACACACATATGTATAATATACACTGTTACAGAATATAATTATATTCTACATATTATAAAATGATTTGAACTGTTTCCTTGAAAACAAAACTAGCACTCATTCTATTACACATCTATTACATTCTATTCTATCAAACAATCAACTAGTCTCCTTAACTTTGAAAGTCACTTTTTAATGTTGACTTAAATTTGTTATTCTTTCCTAGCTGTTGTGAGCTAGTTTCTTTTCATCCCTTTCTGGAGAACAGGTGGAAATATGAGGCAAGGTTCTGGTTCAGAGGGATTTCACTGGCTAGCTGTTTGAAGTTACCTTGGAGCTGACCTACCTCCATATTTGGACAGTAGTCAAAGACAAAGATCAGCTGGTTTCAGCTGTCCAGAGAAGAGCAGAACAGTTTAGACAGTAAATGTGTTAGAAGGGAGTAAGACAACTATAAGAACCTACTTATTGTTGCTCTTGTTGACTAATATTGACCTTGTAGGGCCTTTTGATTCCATTATTGGATCTTGGTCCATTCATAGGTTCCAGAGGTAAACCACTTTGGTGACATTAGATAAATCCAGCGGTGGATACCTAGCATCAACCTTTATTGGTACTCAGTGGAGTGATAAGTGCTGCTCCAAAATTACTTCTGTAGATTGTTGACATAATTATGATGTGCTCTAAAAATTTTTATAAATCTATTCCCTCTATTTTGATAAGGAAGCATTAATCTTTCTATAGGTACCTTATAGTAATGGATCCTTTAGTTTCTAGAAAATGCTACATTTCTGAATTGGCTACATCTTACAGTTCTGTAGACTAGTATTGCTTTGTCCACATTCTACCCATTCAGCTTTGATTTCAAGATGCCAGGAAATCTCTTAACATATTCAGTTCTATTCTTCTCCTATTCCTTGATGTATTTTATCTAGAAGAGACTAAGGTATTTTTAAGTGTCATTCCCATCCATTGGTTAAATGTGACTTCAGGATTCTAGTTCAAAGCTTTCAGTTCCACCTTTTTTTTGGAATACATTAAGAATTTTACATGTATGCAGTCTCAATGATATTTTGTTGTTGTTGGGAGAATAATTCCATGAGATAAAGGAGCTGCTTAATTTTGAGGGAGGGGTATTATTATTGAAAAATTATTCTTCTCATGTTGCTTAATAGAGTTCAGATAGAAACAACCCCAGGGACAAGTTGAAATTTTGCTTTTATTCTTTCACACTTAATGTTCTATGGATTATAATATAGGTGGGTAAAATAATTGCTTTTTTATAGTTGAATAAAATGTTAGTATATAAGTTCATTTTCTCTAGTCTCCCTAAATGCATCCTTGGTCTAATTCTAATGTTGGACAGGATGATGGAGATGCTATGCAGCTCATTCTTTTGAATTTTCAGTTTTCCTTGATGGTCTTTTTATATTGAAAGCTTTTCATTCAATGCATCTTAGAGATTGAGTATTTGTTATGTTGACATCTATACAAATATTGTGTTTAATGTTTTGTGGATCAATTATTCTCCAGTTTCAGTGCCTTTTATTGGTTGAATTCTCTAAAATATTTTGAGATCAACATTTTTAGTTTGGGGATTTGCCATTTGGCTATCCATGAAAGATAGTGACCTCCTGGTGTATAATTCTTGCCACCAGGTTATGCCTTCCTAGGTATTTGGTAGCTGCTAAATTTTTATAGTTCACAGTGGTCTGCCACACAGTTTCTATAATTTTCTTGCACAATTGGCATTAATAAAAAATATTAAGCCTCTTTAAGGTAAAACCCTCTGTAATTTCTAATGGTGATGACCTGGTACTGAATTGCCATCATAAATCCCTCTGTTTCCATAAACAAATTTGCATGACTCAATCTTTTGTTCAGTGATTTGTTGACATATTTTTGGTTGAATTCCTGTGTAGATGTTGCCCTCGGGGGGCCTTTTTCATCCACTCTTGGATCCTAGCCATTTCAGAGGCAGCATTCATAGGTTTTTGGTTTTATGTGATAAATCCAAGGGTATGTACTTACTTTCCAACTTTCCTGTTGCTCCTTGAAGTGATTCCTTCTTGTTCCAAAAGTATTTCTGTAAATTTTTGACCTTTCTACTATATATTCTGAGAATGTTTATCTTCCTCCTTTTTGACAAGATAGGCTCATTGTTTGGCAGTGCTAATCTTTCTACAGCTGACATGATGATGATGATGATCAGTGATATTAATGACAGATACAGTGGTATTAATGACAATAATTGACATTTGCTTTTGTACATTTTTAAATTTGCAACCACACTGTGTTATATAATACAAATGTTGTCACCTCTATTTCATATAAGTGGAACCTATTGTACCAAAGGAGGAGGTAGAAAATTTGACCTTACCATATGGTAACCTTTTCATTTTATGGTGAAAGCTCTAAGGAAATATACATGGTTCTCTGACCTGTCATTCTCATCATTGCTGGAATTCAGAGAATATGCTGCATTCTTTTTTTTTTTTAAGTATAGGTCAGTGCCTACCCTTGATATTTACTCTGTTAACTTTCTGAAAACAAACAAACAAACTGGAGAAGCTCTTACTTTTATATTGGGGGTTTGAACTCCAGACAACATGAGTCTTGAGATCTCTGTTGGGAAGGCACTATTAAAGGACATTGTATTGCTATGAACTTTTTTGAACGATTGAAGTCGACAATTTGTTAATGGAGGCTTCTTTTCAAAATATTTTATTGGTGTCTTTTATTTTTATACAATTCTCTCTTCCTCCTCTTACTGCCTCCTTATTCTGAATGAACTTGAGAGTGCACACGCACACACACACACCACACCACACCACACCACACCACACACACACACACACATACACACACACACACACACACATCCTCTCTTATAACAAAGAAAAAGGGTTAGGCAAAACCAGACATAGTTCCTGAGACTGACAATGGACTTTATTCTCAGTTCTCTGGAACCAAGACTAGAGTTTGTGTGCAATCTTAATTAATGTCTTATTATTGTTTTAATTTACATTATTGTGGTTAGTGTGTATATTATTCTCTTGATTCTTCTTTCTTTATTCTGTATCTTTTCATACAAGTATTGTATGTTTATCTGAATTCTATTACATCGATATAATAATAATAATAATATTAACTGTCATTTATATCGAACTTTAAAGTTTTCCAGGAAAACCTGGGTTCTAATTCCAGCTATGACATTTACTAACTCTGTGACTGTGGGCAAGTCACTTAAACTCCTTGAACCTTAGTCTTCTTATATAGAAATTAATGTCTGCTGTGAAAGGCAGCATGGTATTGTGGATAGAGTTGACACTGGAGTCAGCAAGAACTGTGTTAAAGTCCTGTCTTTAGCTAATACTGGCTGAATTAATTCCATTGGGCAAATTATTTAACCTTTCCATCCACTAGGCAACTCTCTATATGTTTCAGAGAAGTTGTCAACCTTTATTGATAGAAGACATTTCCTCATCCAGGCAATCCTTGTACCAATAAAATCACTATCTTTGTCCCTATCCCTAATAGTTATTGCCAGAGTTATTGTCAGGTTCATGTGAGATAATATGAGTACTTTATAAATATCAGCTATTATCATTTCTCTGGAAGTTAAAAAAGATATTGGGGAGTGACAGTATTTTTGGGAAAAAATTTTCCAAAGATTTCAACCAACTTTGAAGGCATTGTTTAGTGGTGGATATTATTATCATCAGTGTGTCAAAGGCAGAAGAAATGAATTAAAGAGAATTTGGAAATTTCAGGATGTCTTTATGATGTTAGAACAATCAACTGAAAAGTGAAAAACTCAACTGTTTCATTCACATTATGACAAAATGGTTTGACAGATTTAAAAAAATATTCAGTTGATTGAAATGAACCAGATGTTTTCATATGTATACAGCCTAAAGAGTTTTTTTTGGGAGCCATTGGCCAGTTATGGCAGATAGAATTTGAGGATGGTGGGACTAGAAAGGTATTTTGAGAGAACAGCTGATTCAGTCACTGTGCTTTGGTTTTGGATTTTTTGCCATGCTTGAGGTTACCTCATATCACACACTTTCCTGCTCACCACCTTTTACTCTTCTCTCTGGATCTGTGACTGACTTCTAGTTTTCAGCCTATAAGTTCAAGAACTCAGAAGTTCCTTAAAAAAAATAACATGTATAAGGAAATCGGATGATTGGGATTGGGATAAAACCACCTATGAGGAAACAAAAAACCTCTTTTGTTTCCAGCTTAAATTCAGAAAACCCAAGCAAATGCAGACTGCTTAGAAAACAAAGCTTAATTTAAAAAATGTATATTTAGGGAAAAATCTGATTTATGTTTATAAGAAAGGATCTATTGTTTCACAGATGAAGAGAATGAAGTATCTTTCAGGATCATACAGCCAGTGTGTGTTGGAGACAGGACTTGAAACCAGGTTCTGAGTTGGGTTCTCTGTTCATTATGCCATACAGCCTTTTACAACAAGCACTATTTCCAACTTACTTGTTTAAGTGATTTGCCCATGGTCACATAGCTATTGGTACTATCCATTATACCACACTGCCTCCAGAACTGAGAATGACACAAAAAATAGAAATTTGACTTATGATGTTATTTTAGATATTATAGTTTTACTTTTTGTTAACTGATGCATCTTTAAGAGTTTTAGCCCCAATGTGGATGGGTTTGGGGGAAGAAAATCAACCAGTATAAATGGCTGAATATGATATAGTAGTTATAACTAATAACACCTAATTGTATAATTAAGGCAATATGACATCCAAGGGAAGAATATTCATTTATGGATTTTAACCCTAAATGACAAAAATATAAGATTATTTCTCCAGCTATATATAACATATATATTATGTGTAAAATATATAGATGACTTTATAAATTTAATCTAATATCTTATTCAAATCAAGATTTCCATCTATGATATCTCTGACAAGTGACTATCCAGCCTAGGTTTGAACGTATCCAATGTTGGGATATTTCCTGAAATAGGCCATTCTTTTGTCCAACAGTTCTACCAGTCAAGAAGTTCTTCCTTATGATGAAATGGAACTGGCTTCTCTGTAATTTTTACTCATGAACCCAATATGATTGCTATGCTGCCAGATCATCCCTAAAAATATATGTCTCTTTTGGCACCTTGTGTCCATCATCTCTCTGTCAGGATGTGTGTAATATGCATCATTGTAGGTACTCTGGAGACATGGTTGGTCATTATTTTGATTAGAGTTCTTAAGTCTTTCAAAGATTTTTTTCTTTTAAATGCAGTTATTCTTATATATTTTTTCTCCTGTTTCTGCTAACTTCATTCCACATCCATCCCTAGCCAAGACTCTCTGAAATTATCTCTTTGTCATATCTTACTGTGCAGTAACATCCCATTGCATTCATATACTACAATTTGTATAGCAAATACTTGATTGTTGGATACCCTCTTAGATTCTAGTTCTTTGCTTTCCTTTTAATCCCTCTTTCAGGATAAGGACATTTGTTTTGCTTGCAAATGGCTTTGCTTCTTCCTTCTCAAGTATTACCCTCCCTGTTAACTCCTGTCTCCTTATCCCTTCTTGGTTCCCTATTGAGTTTACTGTATTTCCACAAAAAGTATTGGTGTGTGTAAGTTTGTTAAACCTTCCACTGTCCATTTCAGATAAGAATGAGATTCATCCTATGACCACTCCCCCACTCCTTCATTCATGTTTATGTGGTGTTCTTATGTGCACCCACTTATGATATATAGTAAGTTCTATCTCCTTCTTCCTCTTTCCTATCTTTATGTATTCCTTTTACCCTCTTTTCTCTTTTCCCTCTTTAAACCCTCAGAACAGAACCAATCCACCTCCATGTCTCCTGTTTTTCTCTTAAATTCCTCAATACCTCCTGAAAATATTATGGTTCTGAAGAACACTTACTTTATCTTTTATGAGAAGGTCAGCATTACCTCATAATACAAAGCCTTGCGGTTACTCAGTAAATTTACCTTTCTGGGTTGCTCTTGGCTCTTGTGTTTGCATTTCAAAGTTCTTCCTCGACTCTGGTCTTTTCATCAGTACTACATGAAAGTTCTCTATTACATAAAAGGTCCATTTTCCCCTGTAGGATTATACTCTGCTTGCCAGGGTTAGTTATTCTTGGTTGTAAGCCTTTATCTTTTGCGTTTGATATATTATGCTCCAAAATCTCCTTTCGTTTATAGTAGAAGCTGCCAGTTCTTGCCTATAATTCTTTTGGACTCGAACCGTTTCTTTCTGAATGCTTCAGCATTTGTTTCCTCTTTGATATGGAAGCTCTAGATTTTGGCTGTGACATTTCTGATACTTTTCCTTTTGAGGTTTCTTTGAGGAAATGATCAGTGGATTCCTCTTCTGTTTACTTTGCCCTCTGGTTCTCAGGGATCTGAATAGTTTTCATTTATATTTTCTTAAAATGTAATGTCCATGCATTTAAAAAAATCATAGTTTTCTGGGAGTTTGATTCTATAATTATTTCTACTTGACTTGTTTTCCAGATTTTTAAATATCAGATGTCTTACATTTTCTTCTATTTATTTAATATTTTCATTTTGTTTTATTTCTTTCTGTCTCATGGAGCCATTATTTCTATTTGGTTTCATCTAGTTTATAGGAAATCCATTTTACCACCTTTTCTTCCAAGTCAAACTTACTATCCTTCAAATTCTTTCCTCAGAAACTTTTACTTCATTTTACCTCTCTTTTTTCATTTCTTTCTTTTTTTAAAGCAATCGGTGTTAAGTAATTTGCTCAAGGTTACACAGCCAGTTATTTCTGGGTGTGGTGCTGAGTATCTGAGCCCAGATTCGATCCCCAGATCATCCCAGCACTGGAGCCAGTGCTCTTACTTGGTGAGCCACCTGGCTGCCCCTAAGCAATTGGGGTTAAGTAACTTGCTCAAGGTTACACGGCCAGGTGTTTCTAGGTGTCTTTTTTCATTTCTTTAAAATATTCATGTAGTTCTCATGGAAAATGCATTTTTCCTTCTTTGAGTCACTGCTTGCAGTTATGAAGTTATTTCTTCCTTCCTTTGGGGATCTCTAGATCTACAAAACTTTTTTCATATTGGTTATTGTCTTCTTTGCTTTATTAATTTGTCCAGGCCTAGTTCTTGAATTGCACCTGGTCCCTGCTACTTTTAGGTGTGGTGGTCAATTTTGCTTGGTCTCATCTTTGGTTCCTGTATAGACCTCCACCTTCTGGGGATCAGCATCCTTTTATCATTGAGGTTCCAAATGCCAGCTCTTCAGGGCAGAGTCCTAGGGAGCTTGGAGCCCCTGAGCACCTGGGATGTCCAAGTCTAAGGGCTGTGCGCTACTACAATGATCTCTTTCATTCTCCAGGGCTTCTGCGATCCCTACTGTGGGATTCCAACCACCCTGGTATTTCCTCCTAGGGGCCTTTTGCTCCTCCTGCTTCCAGTTATAGGGCTTTATTGGCTATATGTGTTTCTGGCCCATTTCTGGCCCAGGGGAAGAGGGATGAAGGAGCCCAAAGGCTGATTTCCCCAAGCTGGAGCTTAGTCTTCCACACCCCTTTCTTTTGTTACTTATTGGATTTCTTGATCATTATT